>NC_056625.2:296016866-296320890 GCF_002870075.4 Lactuca sativa | reverse complement strand
AAGTTATGGAAGTTCAAGAGTCACTTCATTAAAGAAAAATATGTAACCATAATTAAATCCATAAGTTATAAAATAAAGAAAAGTTAATTCTTTTATTAGTTTAAAGTCTTCCATAACTTGTCCTCAAGTTATGGAACTTGAAGAGTTTTTGGATTAAAACTACTTTAAACACATAAGTTATGGAATTAATTAGTTTTGAATAGTTTCAAAACTTGCCCTCAAGTTTTGGAATTTGTAAAGTATTCTCTAATGAATACTTTAATTCCAAGTTAGCCCTTAGAATTTTAAAAGTTAAAATTCAACCCTTATACTTTATAATATTATAAGTTAATAATATATATATGTATAAGAGTAAAGTCAGTCTTACCGCTAGTACGCCTCATTCACGAAGCCGGTCTATAAGGTGGGTATAAGGTTGTTGCCTATAAAATGGCAACTTAATGGGTGTCCACTCTCACCCACCGCTTGCTTGACTGGTGGAGGGTCGTTAGCCGAACGGGTTTGACAGGACTAGAATTCTCCCTTCATTAAAAGTATTAATGATAATACTAAGTAACTAAACTCTTAATAATACCCAATCTTAGTTACTTAGGAAAAATGTGAATAAGGTGCTAATCCATGAAATTACACTTTACACTTTGTCTAAGTCGTTAGTGGAGCGTGTGTGGTTAACCGGCACACTAACTTGGACTTAACAAGGTAGGTAAAGGGTGACTTAATATTTATCATAGTATCAATGGAGCGTGTGTGGTTAACCGGCACATCGATTGAGGGGTAATTTATTAAGGGTACCAAGTGATTTGCATGGTTACTTCACACCTTGTTTTGTGATCCTCGGCATCCCAGTCACAAAACCTGAAGGGCACACTCGAGATTGAAACATGCCTTTGAAAAGTTCAATGAATCTCAAAGATCTAGGAGTTTCAAAACCAATTAAAACCTAATAATACATTTCGTTTATCTTGGTGGAAATTGGTGAATCGTCATTCACCTACCTTCAAATATTTTATAGCTTGGATTACGACATACCTCTTCTAAGTTATAGAATAGTTTGTTGGGTCCTAGCCTTAATATTTCATATTGGGTGTCATATTAAGGACTTTAAATCAACTATCTTGAATATCTCCCAAAAGATGTCTGTAATAGACACCTATGATCTTCCCAAATCTAGTGAAACAAGGTTTCCTAAATGAAGATGATGTCCTTTGGAAATCATACTTCTTTCACCTCCTCCAATTATTCTCCCCAACCCACAAGTTCTTGAAAATTTTAAGGTCACTCAAGCCCTATTGGCAAGGCAAGGTCTAGGTGTGAACACATCTTGGAGATGTAGTCACATATTGACAAGCCGGGAGAGTTGGGTGTCAAAGTCTTGAGAAAGTTGGTGGTTCAATCACTTTCTAAGTCACATAGTGAGTTCCTTTGGGACACCTATGAAACAGACTATGACAAGACCCTTAATGATCTTATCTATTTGCTAAGATCAACTTCCTAAAACTTTATGGACATTGATAATGATGACATTGGTTATCCAGTAAAGCATTCTCTTCCCAGTGGATAGGGATCGGCCATAGTCAACTCGGTTGACCAAATGGTAAAGAGAAAAGCTAAGTCTGTGATAGTCCCGTGTACCATTATCAAAGGGTCCATATGTTTATATTGCCAAAGGAAGGGGCATTGGTTGCGAAGCTGCCAAATTTACCTAAGGATGTTAAAGTCAATAAGTTTGACTCTACTTCAGGTATAGTCCACTATCTAACTCTGTTAAGTTTCTATTCTGAGATTCTTTATACATGATGTGACTGGGTCACATGGTGATGTTTAAGAATCAAAGAAAAGTGAAGAAACTTAAAGAAAGAATATGCTGAATCTGATCGCGTAGATGGATTTCTATCGCGTAGCTTGAAAAATCGGATTCGTGAGCTACTTCTCAGGAGTTATGAGATATTGCTTAGGAATAGATAACAACAAGTTTTCATATGGATTGTAAGGATAAGTTTTTCCGCAAAGTTTTAAAATAAAAAGAAAATTTTTGATTTTATTTATTTTAAAATATCCTTACAATGGCATTTGGAAAGAAAATTGTTGCTTATAAGATTCCATTAACAGCAAGAGTGGAAACATGAAATTGATTCTTTCATTTGTGGTAATGTCTAAATTTACCAAATAAGGAAAGATTCTCATCACCCAAGTTTCAAGTGGACCGGAACTTGGAATCATGCAAGTTGTATAGCATGATGAATGAGAACTTTCAAGTTTTGGAAAAATTAAGACTAATTACTTGTTCACATGGATGTGTGAGTCAAGTAAAGGACTAAGGGATCGAGTACACATTCTTGTGCACTGATTAAGTCCACCACAAAAGATCGATAAGAAGAATCAAATTAGGCAGAAGGATAAAAGTTTCTCAAATCTGAAAAGATGGGAGACTACTTTAGTATCAGTTTTGTGATCATCTTAATGATTAAGAAACCATATCACAATTAGTTCTCTAAGGAAATCTTAGTGCATTCTTATGACTAAGAAGAGGGATCTTGAATTGTTGAAATGGTTAAATCAAGAAGATGAGTCATACTTCGTTCCAATACAAGTCTTAGAGTCATACTCCAAGATTGTAACTTGAGTGACATGTCTTAAAGAAGGTTTAAAACACTTGTCAAATGTAAGAGTAAAAGTTTTCTACTCTTGTACATTTGAAATTGGTAAGTTGTGATGTTTTGGATAAAACAAAGACCAACTTAGGCCAATTGGGTAAAGTGTTTTTCTTGATTAGAATCCGCACTATCTCTTGGATGTTTGACAAGGGAGTCTTATATGTCAAGAGGACAGTGGGAGTCTTAAAGGTCTTGAAAGTCTCAAGAAATAATCAAGAATAAAACCTGAAGTTCTTCACTAGCACACGACTTGAGGTTTATAACCTATCGTGTTGACATATCTGTGCCCATTCCAGTTAAAGTTGGCTTTGCATATGAGTTCTTAGAGTTCTCAGTTTGTTGCATAACAACTTGGAAGCAATGGCAGGCCCTTGAGCTGCCAGGTGGCAAGAAGTTAAGATTGAGTTCAATCCATATGGTTTTGGATTTGTCATTATCTTTGTCTTGTGATTATGGTTTGACAAATTCATATGGGTAGGAACTCATACACCATATAAATCTAAGTGTCATAAGGTTTCTCTCCGATTCATGAAAATGATGGTGAGGAAACGCTTTCACTAAGTAGATTTTACGAAGATATCAATTGTGTTATTTGCATTTTCAAAAGTCGTTAGTGGAGCGCGTGTGGTTAACCGGCACACTAACATGGACTTGTGAGAAATGGCAAATGCCTAAGCAATTGAGACCATGATTACGGTATCCCTTTTCATGGTTCTTGAAATTGCTTAGACACACAGGTGAGCTATCTACGGAAATGGTGTATGAATCTAAATTTCAGACTGTCCAGCTGATTTCTGAGTACATGTCAAAGCTAGTGGGAGCATAAGTGTTATGCTAATAATCATCATGTTAGTGGGAGCATGATAATTATGATAAGTATTGCAAGTTAGCAATGTTAATTATAGAAAACAAAAGTTTCAATTGGGAAAAAGTTGTTTTGCTATAATTAAGGGAGAGGAAATTATGCTTCATCTCAAATCTATAAGCTTAGATCGTGAGGTTTTAATCATTTAGTCAAGGATATATATGAATTTCATGTTGGAATGGCTCAACATAAGGAAATTCTATATATGGGTCCATTATTTGCGTTCTAAAATTCGATTATGATTACGGCATCCCTTTTCATAATCTGAATTATGAGAACTTGGCAAATTGAAATGGAAATATTATAGCAAAAGACTGGTTTAGTCTTTATGTAAGACATCATGAATCGTGTCCCATACGCTTCGGATATAGGATCGATTACATGTGCTATATTCATCCGTTCTAAAATTTTCCAAATGCCTGGGGCATTAAGAAGGGAAAAGGTTTAGAACTGGATATGACTAAAAGGATTAAACAATTGTCGAGGACAATCTAAGGTTTACCAAAGATTGGTTACTCAAGGACAATTAGAAGTATAGTGATAATTCTGGAAGGACCATATTGACATAATCTGTAAGGAGGCAACTCTTGTTCAGAAGTGATAGTCAAAATGGAATCTGGAAATGTTTCAAAGTTAGAATTTTCAATCTGTGTAAGATTAAGGAAACTTAATGCAAGAAGGATATTTCCAAGGAGTTGATCTCCTTTGGAATACTCTGTAATGATTGTTGCCAAGTCTTTGTGACTTTGTGCATAATCGTTACAAGAGGATCAATGCATATAAGTTTAGAATCTAACAGATTTCTGTAAATGGCATGAATTTGGAATTCTTGCATTTGCAGTAAGGATTTCGGAGTGTGAAAAGAGAATCATTGAAGTTATGTTCAATTGATCTAGTTCACAAAGTAAAGATCATAGACAAACATAGTATGCATACTTGGTGTGTGGCATGACTAGTGTTTAAGAAAACATAGTGTACATGCTTGGAGCATGGGACAACTATTGTTTTAAATTCAAGAATAAAGTTGATAGCTGAAACAGTATACAATGAATAATGTGTAATCATATGGTGATAAATAAAAGGTGTTTTATTTATGTTCAAAGGGTTGATACCATATTAGATTCAATTATTATTGTGTTTCACTTTGCATGTTTTGACTTCCCGAATAAACTAGGTTATTCTTCCGGAATGACTAAGTTATTCAAACCATCCACAGTCGGTCATATTTTGGAAGTAGATATGAATTAAGACTGTCATGATGGGTTGTAGAGGTCTAAGGTGTTGGACAAGGCTACAACAATCATGAGTGCTCATAAGTTCTGAGTATTGGATTCAACCCGCGCTCATTGGAATCACTTCATGGATTTTATCACGAGTGATCATGAGACGATAATATCTTATATTCTTCAAACCTAGAGATATGAGTTGTTACTATGAGTTGATAGTACATTGATTGCACGAAACCGCATTTGGTAACTCTGTGCTATAAAACGTGCCTTTGTGTATGATTCAACAAGTAGTAGAACAAGCCATATGAGTCGAAGTTTATCCGTTCCTTTTACCTTCGGGATAAAAGCGATATCTGTGGGCCCCTCGATGATTTGATGATGACAAATGGAAGTGCTCGGCCGGGCCAGGACTGATTTGATTTGTTCAATTAGTCAGTTGTCATAAATCGGAAATCGGGAAACAACAAATGGACAGAGAGAATGATTATAATCCATGTCTCAGTCCATATGATATCTAGAATGGAGGAATATATGATCCCTTATCTAATGGACAAGTCATTGACAAAGGTCAGAGTTCATCGACAAGGTCAGAGTTCGACAGAAGCTTTTGAGAGCTACGATTGCCGGTTGGTTCCTGAAGTCATACGCAATAATAGTTTTAGACTTATCCAAGTGGGAGACTGTTGGATTAATGTCTCAGTCCATAACTATAATTGGTAAGACTTGACCCGACCCGGCATGGTCCATTTGGGTTGCATACCATCATGCGCTTGAATGAGAGAAATAAGACACTTATGGTTATTAATATATTATAAGTTCTAGTATATTAATAATAAGAATAATAAGATTATTTAATTAGTATTGATCAAGAATTAATCTAGGATTAATTAAGTGATCAAAAGAAGACTAATTAAATATATGGGTTGATTGTGTAAATCATCCATACTTGTATAGTGGGCTAATGCTCCATGGATAATCAAGTTGGGCTAAAACCCATAGGATGGTCCATGGATGCTCCATGGTGTATTTGTACCCATGGATCCAAGGAAATGGAAAGCCATGACAATTAAGAGTTTACCCTAATTGTGTAACTATATAAGCATCTTATTATTGAGGAAAAATCGGCCACTAGTGTGTGTGAAGAAAGGGCTAGCCGATTTTGAAGAGTGTAGAATTCTCTCAAATCATTCTAAGTGTTTTGATGATTGTGATTCCATTTGAGGTGTCACACTTGGGGCACTAGGCACTCAAGCTTCATGAAGACTTTCTACATCAAAGAGGTATGTATTCTATCTTGCTATAGTCATTGTTTTGTATGCTAGATTAGGATAATACCTTGGAAGTTCTTATTTGCATGTATAATAGAGAAAACATAGATCCAAGGTATTTAGGGTTGCATGTACACTTAGGAGTGTTAGAATGCTCAAAACCCAACACAAACTGCTTCATCTTCAAATGTGGATTCTTCTTCAAAAGGAAAAGAGGGTGATGAAAACCTTGTTTTTGCAGCTGGGCTAGTTAATTGCTACAATGTACTTGTAGCCGGGGAGCTTCCACCTCAATTGTCATTTGCAGATCTTGATCAAATCCATCCTGAGGACGTTGAGGAGATGGATATCACGTGGCAAATTGCCATGGCAGTCTTTAGGGCAAAACAATTTGCCAAAAAGACAGGGAAGAATAATTGGGGAATGAATGCTGATAAGAAAGTTGGATTTAACAAGGGAAAGCTTCGGTGCTTGAATTGCCATGAGACAGGGCACTTTGCTCGTGATTGCCCACATCCTGATAGAAGAGTTAATAATGACAGAACAATGGTTGCAGTTGGGAACACCCGAAGCAGTGGTCAAGCAAACAATGAGAAGGCTATGGTTGCACAATCTTTCGATTGGGATGATCAGATACAAGCTCTCAACTTATCTGGACTAGAAAATGCTCATCGGGCACAGGTAAGGGATGATGCTCCAGCAGAGATTGTAGCAGTTGAAGACAGTGTGATGGAACTACAGTTTGCTTTGATGGTATCCTCTTCTCATGAACCTAATTCATCCAAGGTAAGTCTTCCATCATTCTCTCAGGCTTGCATTAATTATGTAAAAACTTTACATGACAAAATTAAGACGTTAGGCAATGAAGTAGAAAATCTTAGAATTCTTCGTGAACTTAATGAAAAATTAATAAGAGACGTAGAAGACCTTAGATATGAAGGGTACCAACATCGAAAAGGACAAAAACCACTAAAAGCTCAATTGGAATTGAAAATTAAGGACTTTAGGAGACTCCAGGAAGACTACAGTAACAAATGTGAAAACTATGATTATGTGGTTAAACAAAATGTTGAGCTAGTGGCTGAGGTTGAATCTTTGAAAGGAAAGTTTGAAATCGCCAAACTTGATGTTAGAAAATATGACTTCTCAAGTGAGGTGGTTGCAAATATGATAGACCAAAGCATGCAGTTTAAAAGGAATCAATCAGAAGGTCTAGGGTATAATCATGTACCCCCTCCCTTCAATCATTCATATGTGCCCAAGCCTTTGTATAAAGAAGAGATTGCCAGCGAATCATTTATGGTTTATGGCAAGCCCTCCGATTTTATTTCGGGAGGATTTATTAATGTTGAAAGTACTAACATTTCTACTTCTCCTGCAGATCAATCCTTGAATCAGTCAAAGCACGAAGTTGAAGGATGTGTTTCTGAAAATAAAATCGAGTCTAAACCTGAAGCTTTAGCTTTTAATAAAGACAATATGTTTTCTGATATTTCTAAAGACAATGATTTTTGTGATGGTGTTTTTATGACTTCTGATACTGGTTTGAATGTTTTGAAAAAGTTTGGTTTGAACATTGTGGTTGACAATTTTAATGTTTGTGTTAAAGATGTTGAAACACCACTAGTCTCACAACCCTCCCCATCCCACGCACCGTCACTTTCCTCAGAAACCTAATAATGTTGCTTGTTCTTGTGAGAAAAGCAAGGGTGCAGGTAGGGAAAACAAATTTGATCAATGTAGTACAAGCTATAACAATAATAAGCAGATTTGTTTTAATTGCGGTACTAGTGGTCATATAACTAGAAATTGTCAAAATCGTATGTTTGTGAGTTATAACCTTCCAAGAGGAGAGAACAAGTTCAGGGGAAAGTCCTTAAATAGAAACTCCTCTAGAAGCCATTCTCGAAATGATGATTGGGCAGATGAACAGAATAGAAAACGGGCTGTTTTTCAAAGACATAAAAGGTTTTTTAATCACCATGTCCCAGGCAGTCTGCCAAAAACGAGCACAGCCAAGCCAAGGTCAAGCTCCTCACAAAGCCACAGTGGGTCTTCAACCAACTCTGGTAGAAGTCATACAGGCATTAAGCAGACTGATAAACACTCCATGACTAAATCAACTGGGACATTTAGAAAACCTAATTATAAATGGCTGCACAAACCTGCTCTCAATACATCATTTGAGTCCTCAGAAAAATCTAAATATGACAAATTTGAAAAGGCATCGGGATCACCCAGGAAAGTCATGACCTGGGTGCCCAAATCTAATTAAACCCGCACATTTTGCAGGGATAGTTGCAGGGAAATGTCGTCAGACCTTGGTTCGTCGACAGAGGCTGTTCCTGGCATATGACGGGAGATATCACCCAACTGCACAACATTCAATCATTTAATGGGGGATATGTCTCTTTTGCGGGTGGAGAGGGTGGTAAAATCACTCAAAGAGGAACCATCTCAAATGGAGTTTTAAGTGTCGAAAATGTTAATTTTGCTCCCGAGTTGAAACATAGTTTGCTAAGCGTTTCTTAGATCTGTGACAAGGGCTATTCTACGCATTTCACTGACAAGGAATGCATGATTCTGAAGCCAGACATTGTCATCCCAGAAGAATGGATTCTTGTAAAATCAAAAAGGGATGGGAACGCCTATATCATCGATATGAATAGCAATCTTCTAGAACAAGTAACGTGTCTTTTCTCCAAGATCTCCGAGCAAACTGTCATGCTGTGGCACCGAAGATTAGGTCATGCTAACGCCAAGAACCTAAATCGTCTTGCGAAGAATGAGATGGTCCGTGGGCTACCCATCAAGGACTTCATTATGTTTGAGAAATGTGCGTCGTGTGCTCAAGGAAAGATCTGATTTTGGACCTTACAATTAACCGCAAACATTATGTCAGGTTGACTTGCAGTAAGATACATTAGCGATTCGATCATTGATCGATAATGAGTTTGATCTACGGATTCGCCTTCAGGATCTGGAGTCAAAAGAGCTCGTTCAGCCATCTGTGTTGATGCAGGTTTAGCATCGTGAAACTCGAACTTCTCAAGAAAATCTTCCACGTACATGGCCTGATGTAGCAGGATCCCGGTTGAATTCTGTTTAACCTGAAGCCCCAAAAACATGGTCATTTCGTCCAACGAACTCATTTCGAATCGTTTCTTCATTACACCCTCGAACTCCTTGCAAAGTTGCTGACTGGTTGATCCAAAGATAATATCGTCGACATATATTTGTACGAGTATCTGGTCCTTGTCGACGTGTTTTATGAACAAGGTTTGATCGATAGTGCTGCGAGAGTAACCATGTTCGAGCAAATGCTTTGTTAGTGTCGCATACCATGCTCTAGGAGCTTGATATAACCCATACAATGCCTTGTCTAATTTGTAGACATGATTAGGATACTTCGAGTCAACAAACCCAGGGGGTTGATCAACGTAGATCTCTTCCTTCACCTTGCCATACAAAAAGGCAGTCTTGACCTCCATTTGATAAACGGTAAAGTTCATGTAAGAGGCATACGCTAGGAAGATACGGATAGCCTCCAGGAGAGCTACTGGTGCATAAACTTCAGTGTAATCAAGACCCTCGACATGTCGAAACCCATGAACTACCAAACGAGCTTTGTTTCACACAATGACCCCTGAATCATCCTGCTTGTTGCAATAAACCCATCGGGTGTCAAGACACTTCTTGCCCTTCGGTAATTCAACTAACTTCCAAACACCGAGTTTTTCAAATTGGTGCAATTCCTCATGCATTGCATCCACCCAGCTAGGTTCATTTAGAGCCATTTCTACATTCTTGGGCTTGATTTGAGAAATAAAGCACGAGTACAGACATGTATTCACGTCTCCACTCTGACTTCTGGTTTTAACACCGTCACCTAGCTGACCAATGACATTTTCGATCGGATGATCGCGTTGAACCCTTGAAGGTATTTCTTGGATGATGTCATTTAAAGAGACAGGAAGAGTGTGAATATTGATACCTCCTTCATTTGCTAGTTGAGCAGTGCCAGATGGATCTGCAACAAACTCATCTGCAATAAGATTAGGAAAGAGTAATTCCATAAAAGTTGTGGAGACAGCGGAAGCATCATTTGGAATAAACTCTTTCTCCATTGACATATGTGGTGTAGTATCAGCATCAGGAGAATCAGATTAGACTGAAGATTGAGGATTATCGAAAAGTAAAGTCGACCCCCGTTGAGGTGTGACAGAGGACTCTCCCGAAGATGTTGCAGAAGACTCCCCCTCTAGTGCAGCGGAGGACTCCCCCTTAGACATAGCTTTGGATCCTCCCTTCTGTGAGCCAGAGGACTCCCCCTCAAGTGAAATTTTAGACTTCCCCTTCGATGAAGTAGAGGATGTGGATAGCGGCTTGTACACAACTTCTTCGTCTTCCTCTTCAGAAATACTCTTCCAATACGAATCAAATCTAGATAGATTACTTGAGGACACATTAAATGATTTGAAAAGTGATGTGTAATCAAAAAACCAATCCGGACCCACTCTAGCATCTGTCTCATTTTCTTCCAACCAACGCACGTCAAAGGATTTTACAATCTGTTTGGTTTTCTTATTATAGACTCTATAGGCAGTGCGAGCAGCATACCCTACAAAATAGCAGTCATCGGCCTTGGCATTAAACTTTGGGTTGGCATCTAAGTGAAGGAGGGCGCAAGGATAGCCAAATACACGGAAATGACTGACTGATGGCTTGTGTCCATAGTAAATTTCATACAGAGTTTTCATCTGAGCTTTGTTGATAAGTACTCGATTCTGAACATAACAGGCAGTGTTTATCGCCTCAGCCCAGAAGAAAACTGGCAGCTTTGAATCACACAGCATTGTTCTTGCAGCGTCTTTTAGCGTTCTGTTCTATCTTTCAGCAACACCATTTTGCTGAAGTGTATGAGCCGCACTAAATTGATGCAAAATACCCTTTTCCGCACAGAAATAATTGAGAACATAATTCTTAAACTCTATTCCGTTATCGGTACAAAGCGCCTTCACCCGATTGTTTTTCTGGTTCTCAACTAATACTATGAACTTCTTGATTAATTCAAAAACCCCAGCTTTGTTGGATAGAAAGAATACCCCACGTAAATCGAGAGAAGTCATCAATCACAACCAGACAGTAAGAGCTTTTGTTTATGCTTAAAACATTAACTGGACCAAACAAATCCATATGAAGTAATTGAAGAACCTGGCTAATTGAATTAACCTGTTTTGGCAAGTGCGGATTTCTATAATCATAACCACACATCCATCCCTATGACACAGGACGAAACTGACAGGGAGCCACATCTTCGATATGGCAAACCAGATAGATTTTTGTCAGCAGGTATTCAAGTTGAAAATGTTAATGCTTCTACTTTATGTACAGGTAAAGTAGCAGAGGATGAGAACAAGGAGAACACCATTGAACAAACCAACATCTCGTTGAACTCTGAATCTGTTGCTTCGAACTCAACTGCTTCTGATCAACCTGCCATTGAGAAATATAGTTCACCAATTCCAACGCAACAGAGTTCTTGTGGCAAGTGTGCATGTGGGAAAAATAAGAGACAAGGCAAGGATACGCCACCAGGGGCAGGAAGAAACAATCTCCTAGTGAAGAAAAGGACTTGTTTTCACTGTGGAACACCTGGACACATTGCCAGAAACTGTCCAAATCGCGCATACGTTCCTTACTATGCACAAGGCTGGCAGAACGCACCAACAGGGAGATACTCCAAAAGAAACCCCTCAAGGTCACGTTCAGACCATGATGATTGGAATGCACACAAGGCCAAGCATCCAACTCCCAAGGCCAAGCATCCAACTCCCAAGGCCAAGCATCTGAATCCCAAGGGAAAGAAGGAAATGTCGGCCAAGAAGCCCAATCCAAGAGATGCTTCAGTGAAATAAAGACCGGTTAGGTCAAAGTCGTCTCGGCAGATGGCTTTAAGTTGCAAAGCAAGTGCCGAGGCACCCATCGGATCGAACAAGAAATGGGTTAAACCCGAATATAGATGGGTACCAAAGATGAAAACTCCCAAATCTCCTAATGCTTCTAATAATTCTACATCTTTTGTTTGTGATAAGCAGGATATGTCATGGGAGAGAGTATCGTGCGTTGATGACAAAGGTCAACCCAGTTTCAAAATAGATTGGGTTCCAAAGACCAATTAATCCCACTTTGTGTCGGAGCAGCTATGGAGGCATATCATCAGACTTCGGTTTGTTGGTAGTGGCTGTTCCAGGAACATGATAGGAGACATCTCTTAACTTTACAACACTTAGAACATTATTTGAGAGTATGTGTCCTTTGCGGGAAAGGAAGAAAGCAAGAGATCACAAATGGGGTTAGTTCTTAATGATATGAAGAATTTTCGGATCTGTTATGAGATTATGCTTGCTGTTCTCAGACCTTCTGAATGCAGATTCAATCGGTGAATTATGGTTTGCATTTTCTTCTCTATACTCCTGAGTTTTTCTTAAGCTGATTCGCTTTAAAGACTAATTTTTGTTTTAGGATAGTTTAAATTTGCCCATTTACTTTCATTTCTCTCCTATGCACAAATTTAGGGGGAGAAATAAAAACAAAACAAAAATTAGAAAACTTAGAAAAAATCCAAAAACATTAGAAAATCATAAAATCAAAAATATGGTGTTAATGGAATGTGCTTGAGGAAGATGTTTTGGGAAATGAAATTGGCAAGTGATAACGGGCAATTTGAATCTGCGTAACTTACCTAAGTTGAATCATCTACGCTCTATGTCCGATGCGCTGGTAGGCACGAAAAATTCTTAAATGGACTTTACTAGGGAAAGCTGAACCTAATGAATTTAAGGACTTGACAAACTTTGACCTAGTTAGATCCGTTTAACCTAATGTCACAACGCTTGGATAGGTTGAGCAGGGAGATATACATGGGAATCTACAAGTCACATTAAATAACCCATACCTAGAACTGTGGATTCACTTTTCCACGATGTGCAGATTCTGTCCTTAATTCCGATTGGATGGGGCGACTGGTAAATTCCGATAAATTAGGTCTGTAGAATATCAATTTCTTTCTTTCCGTCTGTTAGTCATATGTTGTCCCCTTTGCGTGACTTCCAATCCGACTTGGTACACAACATATGCAACTCTATTTCTCTATAGGCTATATATGTGAAATACTTCTTATCTGTTAGCCATATGTTGTCTCCTTTGCGCGACTTCTAATCCGACCTGGTACACAGCATATGCAACCTTCTTCTTCTCAACCCCTGTGAAGTAGTAAGTAATAGAATTCTGAATCTCTCCTCTCTCTGAATGGTTGTCTGCTCACCCGGTGTAATGAGTACTCTGGAATCTCTTGACGGTCGGGGCATATCAGGAAGCGGGAAACATGTTCCAGTACACTTAAAATTGAACTCAAACATATTGTCTGTAGATCTCGCTACTCGATTTAGGTGGACAACAATATCCCTAGTTGTAGTCAGTTAAATGGTCATAAGGTGAATTTATTTAAGATTTAGGAGTTATCATAATAACAGAAATTTACAATTAGATATATGCCTGAATCATGTCATTGGTAAAATGTCCAAAACTGTCACAAATATTTCGTGTTTAAGTGGACCACAATACTAGCAATCGGTCAGACGAAGATGTGAAGATAAGGTACCGACAAGTGGAATAAGGTTGTCCAACAACTTTGATACCAGCTTCACAAAAGGAGTTATAATGGTTAAAGTTTTGTTTTGTCAAATTTTTAATTTGAATTTTATTTTTTTCTTTTAAAATTTTATTTTATTTTATTTTTAAATTATAATTTTTTATTTTTTATTTTTAATTTTATTTTTCTTTCATAGTTTTTACTAGATTTTAATTTTTCAGCAATTAAACCTTTTATTTTTAAATTTTTTATTGTTAGTTTTTATTTTTTTGAAATTATTTCTAAACAATCCTCAAAGTTTTTTTTATTTTTTATTGTATTTGAATTTGAAAAATAATGGGTAGTTATCAGGTAAGAGGGTAATTAGTGGTAAAAATGGATAAATAAGGAGTTCACTGCCGGGATCTCTTCATTCACGAGATTACGGCCGCAAACCCTACTCAAACCCTCTCAAACCTTCGAAATTTTTTTGTGTGATTTTTGGAAAACCGCTTCAACCATCACATAGGTAATAACTTCTACATCACAGATATGTATTTTATTGTGATTTTCACTGTGTAGTTTGTCCAGAAATCGAAGAAACGACTCCGATGGAGTTTACGGTCGTAATCTTGGGCCGTAAACTCCGTTTTGGCTTTCAATCCTTGTTATTTTGTTGCAATTCGTCCATTTATATGCATCTGCTGGGGTATTATCTGTCAATTCGTCATAATGGTGTGATTTCTGTAATTATTTCGAGAATTTGTTCATCGGCCGTAAACTCCTCTTAAGCCGTGAACTGGGAGTTTACGGCCCAAGAACTGGGAGTTTACTGCCTTCGAAATTTGTTCTTTAAAATACATGTGTTATTTTCGCGAAATGAGTTTGTCGTGGTTTTTAGGCCGTAAACTTCGAGTTTACGGCCCAAGAACAAAAGATATCAAATTCTTAATAAATTAATTTGGTAACTGGTTTTTGGCAGTAAACTCAATTTTTCTTAAGAAAAATTTGTTTTGATCATGTTTTGGTCAAAATAATTTTTTTTTTAAGAAATCATTTTTCTTACAAGTTGTGGTTGAGTGCAGACAATGGCAAATTTGAAGTTTGCAGACATGCACAATCTCGCCATCATACTTGCAGATCCTCCTGCGATTCACTCAGACATGCGCTCAATGATTCATCAGTTGCGGGAATGCTGCTTGGCGACTGCTATCACTGTCAACCCGGTTGTGTGTCAGAACCTGATAAGAGAATTTTGGGCGACCGCCAGAACAAACATGGATGACAGTGGCAACTTCACGGTGAAAGCTAGGGTCCAAGGACGTGAGATCGTTATCACTGAAGGTTTTATTCGAGAGGCTCTGCTTATTGATCATTAATCAAATTTCACGACCGAAATTGGAATTGAAGATGCTCAATGAATTCTTCGAAGAATGAGCTACGAAGGAACCTTTCCACCAACTTTGAAAAAGTTATTACACCCGAATTGGAGGTTCCTGGCGCATGTGTTTGTTAGCTACGTATCGGGTAGGAGGTCGGGCGCATATGAGATTTCTCAACGCAGAACTGGTGCTCTCGTCTCTCTTGCTGCTGGAGGGAGGTTCAATTTTTCCAAGTTCATCTTGGACGAGTTCGTCATTAACATTAGAGCCTCCACCCGAGACACCTTCCTCTGATATCCTCGCTTTGTTTAGCTGTTTATCAACATTCAGTTTCCAGATGTGAGAAAGGAAGGAGATACTCTCGATATGAAGTCTTTGGGTCCACACACCATGGGACTCATTAAACAAAATCGCAGAGGCAAAGTTGTGTTTCAGGGGTTATATCCACTAGAAAATTTTGGAAAGTTCACAGAGCTAAATGAACCCAAAGTCTCCTATGATTCTTCTGAACGAAACTCTTCTGAACCAGCTTCTGCTGAAAGGTCAACTCCTAACAATCCGGTTATTAATGTTTCTGAGGATCAGAGTTCTGAGGAAGAATATACACCAACTACTAACATTCAAATAGTTTCAGAACATGAATAGGAGTTTGGTCATATTCAAGATAATGCGGAAATGAACGTTGAGATGGGAAGGAATATTGGGGAAGACAGAAATGACTCGTTCGATGAACTTGACCTCACGGGGTTCGATAATGATGATATTGCTACTTCATTAGCTAGCAGTGCAAATGTGGCATCACATGAGAACCTTGATGCTATTTTCTACAATGTCGATGACGTTGTTCCCCCAACAACTGAGACAAGGAAGTCTAGTGAGACTATTGAAACTGAAACTGAAACTCCAACATCCGGGCAAATGGTGTCTGCTTCATCTCCTATGGAGACAGTTATAGGATGCTCCCATTCTATATCTGCTTCTCCTACTATTGAACCATTTGCAAGTGTTTTTACTCCACAGTCTGATCATCCCCCGTCGAAAAGGCAAAGAAGCGATTTGAGGCAGGGCAAAGTAATTGCAAGACTTGTCAGCAGCCTCCCTGTACCACCAGTTATTACTGCCACCACCAGACTCACAACAACAAAGATGTTTCCAACAGGTCCAAGCTCTGTGTTTAATGCCGGTGATTCTTCTGCACCTCCTGGTTTCTCTATTCCAAGATATACTCGTGATGATGCATCTGAAAGGTTGGCTTTGCACATGGCCGAAGAACAACTTCTAACGTTAGATCCTCGAGGAAAGGGTGTTTCTATTGAAGAAGGTGGTTCTAGGGGTGACAATCTAACTCTTTCTGGTTTGCAAAAGAAATTTCGGTTCTAAGCCAGAAGAATATTGAGTTAGATATTCAAGTGACGGAACTTCGCGCTGAGAATGCTAAGCTTAATATTCAAGTCTCCAAGTTGCAATCTGATAAGTCTAGTCTTGGGGTAGAAGTGGCTGAGCTTAAAAAGGATAAAAAGTTGAAGTCTAAGCAGATCTATGAATTACAGGATCACTTCAATCTGCTAACTTCAAGTTATATTGAACTGAAAAAGAAACTCGAGGAAGACTTTGGCGACAAGTATCAAACATCTGTTGAAGAACAAAGGATCAATCTTCATGTATAAGCTTTCCCAGTTAATTTACCTGTCAGTCAATCATCTGGTATTGCTAGTCGTGGTGAGGATGCACCTCTTCAGGCTCCACAGATAGTAGAAACCATTCATCGTGATCAAGATGAAGAAGCAATGAAAGGGCAATTGTTGTTCAAAAGGAACTCTAACCTAAATTCTTATTGGGACGAACCGTTAATCACAATGACCGATCTTGAAGTGGTTCGGTTCCAAGATTCTTTTAGAGATCGATCGGGAGTGGCTTCGTGGGGGTTCCATGATCCCCTTAAGGTTTGGATTGTGATTCGAAAAAGTGGTAATTCTGAGTTGTACAAGAATACCCATGATTTTAGCTCATTCACGAGGATTGATTTGACAGAGTTGTCTCGAGCTCCCTTCATCAATCTAATGAATAATCCACAAGTCACTAAATTCAAGCACTTCCTTGATGATCAAGTCAAAAAGGGGTTTCCTTCCATGCCAACTGCAGAATCTGTGATTTTTGAACATCCAGATGTTATTGATCACTCTACTAACAAACCCCTGCAAGTGGTAATGTGGCCAGCGACGAAACAGGTTAAACAGCTTCCTGTGCTTCAAGTTTATCAGGATGGGTCTCTTGGTTCATTAGAGTGCTGGGTATTTGATGAGATCACCTCTGGTGCAGTCTTGAAGCTCAAGAATGGAGGAACAAGACTTTATGATCGAAGAGACTTGCTGCAGTTCCGGATGTGGGATATTCATTATCTCAGTAACTTTCAAATCAAGGTTGTTGAAGATATCTATGAAGAACGTGCAAAGGTGTATACGACAATGGTTGCAGAGATTTTGAGCAAACGCATGTGGAATGGAGCTATGGGGCAAATGGATGTTATGATCGTCAACAAAGAATGACCTTGGACTAGTCCAAACCAAGGGGGAGATTGAAAGGCATAGAATAATGGTATGGTCTAGGTGTTGCAGTTAGTGATAGGGGTACGTTTGTAATTAGCTTTTTGTCAGTTTACATTTGTAATTAGCTTTTTGTCAGTTTATGGTTTTAACTGAGTTTACGGCCGTAAACACCTTACGGCCGTAAACTCCTCACGGTCTTGGGTGTCTATATATATAAGATTGTGTCAGACATAATGTTGGTTGACGCCTTTAGTATTTTGCGGTTCCACCAAGTTGTATCAGACGTTTACGATTATAAAACATATGCAAGCTTGGTTTGTTACTTCTTTGTTTATTATTTCGCTTTGTGTGATTGTTAAGTGATTTTGATCATTGTAAAGATCCGATTTTGGACCTTACAGAAAGCACATTTGACGTCCATTTGATAGACTTCAAAGTTCTTGTGAGCAGCATACGCAAGAAAAATACGAACATATTCCAATCTTGCCACGGTTGCGAAGGTTTCTTCATAATAAATTCCTTCTTCCTGAAGATATCCTTTGACCACCAGTCTTGCTTTGTTACGAATGACATTCCCTTCTTTGTCCATCTTGTTTCTAAATACCCATTTGAGACCTACAACTGAAGCATCCTTTGGAGTTGGTAAAAGACGCCATACCTTGTTTCGTTCAAAATCCTTTAACTCATCCTGCATGGCTTGAACCCAGTCTGAATGATCAAAAGCTGAGTTAACAGTCTTTTGTTCAATTTTAGAAACGAATGAATTGAACATGCAGAACTCTACTTTTGAAAAAAGTGCAGCCTGTTTAGCTTTGATTTGAGAGCGAGTTCACACTTTTTCTGAGGATTCCCCAATAATTTGAGTTTGAGGATGACCTTTGTTCCATTTGATAAGTGGAGGAAACTTTGGATCATAAATAGGATCCAATTCAGCATGGATTTCTTCCTTCGGTTCAGACATGGTTTCATCATCACCAACATTGGTGTTCTTCCCCTCAAAGAATAAGTCATGTTCAGGACCATCATTTGTATCTATTTCATTGGCTAGAATTTCAGTAGAGGTTGATGTATTTGGCGATGAATTCTCCGCCTGGAATGAAGGACCTTGATCATGATGAGTAGAGGAACCCTCCCCCTGGACAGTAGGATGGTCACCAGAAGGTTCGGTTGTGTCTGCGCCTTCGGTGTCTTCGGATTGATCTTCAGCCATCTTCTTAGCAGCATCGTTTATAACTTGTTTCAGATTATCAACTTTGTTGTCTATTGCGGTTGATTCATAGTCAATCGCCTTTTGAGGCTAATCAAACAAGAGCATGAATTGGTCGAAAAGATTCGAGATGGAGATAGTAACCTGACCATTCTTTAGAAATATGTCTTGTGATGCATCTTCTGTTGGTTTCAACTTCTTAACATAACTATCGTCAAAAGTGACATACTATGTTTTTTCAATTTTCTTCGAGCGTTTATTGAGAACTCTATACGTCTTGGAGTTCAGGGAGTAGCCTAAGAAAATTCCTTCATCTGCCTTGACATCGAACTTGTTTCGATTATCTTTGGAGTTGAAAATGAAACATCTAGAACCGAACACATGAAAGAATTTCACGTTTGGTTTTTGATTGTTCAGGATCTCGTAAGGAGTAATTGAGAATCGTTTATTCAAGTATGATCGATTATGAGAATAACATGCAGCCGCAATTGCATCAGCCCAGAAATACAACGGTAGGGACGCGAAACTTAACATGGTACGAGCAGCTTCACATAGTGACCGATTTCTCCTTTCAACAATGCCATTTTGCCACGGAGTATAGGGAGCTGAGAAATTGTGATTCGTCCCTTGTTCAGCAAGAAAACCATCAAAGTCTTTATTCTTGAATTCCAGGCCATTTTCGCTCCTTATATTACGAACTACTTTTCTTAGTTGCGTCTCGATTTGTTTAATGAAGAGCTTGAGCTTTTTAGTAGCTTCAGACTTTTGTTTGAGAAATAAAATCCATGAAAACCTCGAGAAATCGTCCACAATAACCAGAATGTATTTGTTTCCCCCAATGCTTTCGATGGACGAAGGACCACATAGATCAATGTGCAGTAATTCCAGTGGTTCTATCACCTTAGTATTGATAATAGAAGGATGACTATACCGACTCTACTTTCCCATTTCACATGTTGCATAGAGATGTTCTTTATCGAATTTTAGAACTGGTAGACCTCGAACGTGATCACCTAAGACCAACTTGTTGATGTTCTTGAAGTTCAGATGAGAGAGTCTTCTATGCAATAACCAGCTTTCATCGGAGTGAGCCTTTGTGAGTAAACATACTGCTGGTTTACCTCTTATAGGATTTAGATTCAAAGGATACATTTCCCCTTTTCGCTTTGATTTCAACAGAATGTTGTTTGAGCTCTTTTCGACAATGTCTGAGCCTTCATCGTCGAATGATAATTTTAATCTGGTACCAACCACCAACTGTGATACGCTGATGAGATTGTGTTGGAGCCCTTCAACATATGCAACCTTACTTATGGAGAACTCGCCATTAGTGATCATTCCATAGCCTTTGATAGTTCCAAAAGAGTTGTTGCCATATTTTACAATACCACCATCTTTGAGAGAACGACACTCTCTTAGTTCCTCCTTCATTCCTGTCATGTGATGCGAGCAGCCACTATCGATGTACCATTCTTCATCAAACTGCTCGTCACGACTAACCTGCAAAATATTAAGCAGATTTAGGAACCTAAAGTTTCTTGGGTCCTTGTGAGCCTTTTACAGGACAGAGAATAGTAAGAGAAATATCAACCATATATGTACGTTTAATCAAAGTTGTTTCATCTTTTCTTTTAATGGTGAAAACTTTAATTTTTGTTGAATTAGGAGGACTGGGGTTTTTGGCTGAGGAACTGGAATTTAGAGAATTGGATTTAGAAGAGACATTAGATTCCTGGTTTTGTTGATCAGACTTGCAGGCATGGGGACCGAAATTGCTATTTCGTTTGCCATGGGATGAGGGACTGAAACTCTCCTTTTAGTTGTTGTAGGATGAGTGACCAAAATTCTCCTTCCGGTTGTTGTAGGTTGAGGGACCGAAACCGCTCTTTCGGTTGTTGATGGATGATGGATCGAAACTACCCTTTCGGTTGTTTTCAGTCGAAGGACCGAAACTACCCTTTCGGTTCCTATCTGTTAAATGACCGAAACCTTCCTTTCGGTTGGTATTGTGATGAGAAACGGAACTATTCTTCCGGTTCCTTGAGTTTTCTTCTAATTTAGACCTCCTTTCAATCCTTACAAAATCAGGATTCTGAGAGTTCCAAAATCGTTTTCTTTCAGAGAGATTCTTCTTATATCTCAGATTTCTTTGATGCTTTCGATCAGCCACCTATTTTTGATTTCTATGAATGTTAGCCTTTCTTTTCGAAGCATGAGCACATCATTGACTCTTTGTTGAAGAAGTATCACTCGTGGTTTGCATCGGTTCATCCAAAGAGCGTTTAGTTCCACTTGTGGTCGGCACAACGTACTTTGTAGGCTCATTTAGTGGTTTAGGTATGTATCTACCTTTCACTATCCATGAGGTTTTCTGAGAAAGACCCTTCGTCTCGTATGCGTTGTCTATTGGGGTCGACCATAAGAATTCGTCACATCCACCAGCGTTGTCTTTTTCTACCATAGCAATTAACTCTGTAGTTTGTTGTGGAGTGACTCCCGACATTGTGTAGAGTTGGTTTGAGTAGTTTGAACCTTTTGGTATACAACAACTTTAGCTTTGAGAACTTTGAACTATCGGTAGAGGAACGAGTAAACTCAACAGAGTTTTCAGAAATTAGGTTCTTATGGGACTTGGGTTCGTTTTTGGCTAATTCAGAACAGTCTACCAAATCTTCTACAAAAATTTCACTCATATCATCATCCTCATTAAGTTTAGATGTATTTTCAACATAAATTTTTTTTCTGAACTTAAAATGGCATTCAAGGAGTCAAATTTTTGGATAGTTTCAGCTCTCAATTTCAATCTATCATTTTCATCTAACAGATTTTGAGCATGTCCTTGTGTTCCTTGGACTTTATGTAGGATTCAATTTTGTCCAGACCTATTTTGTACACTGGAGACACTTCGTCAGAAGATACAACACTTTCACAGTTGTAGGCTTCAGCATCGATTTCATCCAGCTTTGATTCAAGGAAAGGTAAAATCATACGATGTATCTTCTTCCCTATTTCACAATCAAGATGCAACTGAGTGATGTTAAAATAGAGTCTCTTAGCAATTAAACAAAAAACATTTCTTTGTTTAAGAAGTTTAAGATTGTCTCTCTGTAAACAAATAGAATCATCTTCAGATCTAATTAACTCCTTTTCCTTCTGCTCGATCCACATTCTTCGTTCCTCACTCTTTGAAGAAATCCTGCTTATTTGATCAGTCAAGTTAGAATTTGTGACACGGGTTTGGGTGAGACTACTACTTATGCTTGAGAATTTTGACTTTAAATTATTTAATTCCTTTTCATAATTATTAGCAGATATTTTTAGAGAAGCAAGAATATTTTGTACCTTTTTGATCAACTCATCACATTCGTTGATCTGAGCACTAACAGGCTTGGCAGCAAAACATCTGTCCTCTCGCTCTTTTTCTTCTTCAACTCCCCCATCAGTTGTGTATCCTCTCATTTGGGACACACCCTCAGTCACTGCAAAGCATCTCCCCGTTGCCTGTTCTGCTTTTGCCAGCATTGCTTTTCCATGAGTAGGCTTCCTTACTTCATCATC
The DNA here is from genome assembly GCF_002870075.4 of Lactuca sativa. Taxonomy (NCBI): domain Eukaryota; kingdom Viridiplantae; phylum Streptophyta; class Magnoliopsida; order Asterales; family Asteraceae; genus Lactuca; species Lactuca sativa. The sequence goes on along the minus strand of NC_056625.2, from coordinate 296,298,548 downwards.
CTCGGAATCTATGGACCAGACCTCCACACCACCAAACTCATCACTGTTATTTGTACCCTGCACAATCAGCGCATTCATGGTAGAGTTATTAACAGCAGACTTTCTTTTCTTTATTTCCTCCAATCTCCTTTGATAAAGCATTCTCATGGGATTTTAAAATACCCACCAGTTTTGCCAGAGAGTAAGACTTGAACTGTTCATGAGCTTTGACGGTTGACACAACAGCCATCCATTCAGGTCTGAGGCCATTCATGAAAGTGACCTTTTGTTCAATTACCTTTCTTTCAATTCTATGCTTTATCATCTTACTCAAAAGATGATTGAAGCGATCGAAAGTTTGAACAAGTTTTTTTGCAGGCTTTTTCTTAAAGTCACCAAACTCGGATAACAAGAGAGTTTTGATAGAGTGTTCTAGATCTTCATTTGTGGAATATAATTCCTTCAATCTATCCCAGATCTCCTTAGTTGTAGCAGAAGAACTCATTAAACAAAACATATCCGATTGCAGCGCAAACCTTATTATCCTCAGAGCTTTGATGTTGCATTGAAACTTCTCTTTTTCATCCTAAGGAATGTCTTTGACGTCATTGACAACCTGATTGTATTCTTTCTGTGTTTTAACAATCTTTGAAGTGCTTGAGTGAGCGAATGGGCCTACAGTGATTGCTTCCTAGATTAGATACCGATTGTCCTCCGATCTAATCACGTAGTCTTCAAAGTGATGCATCCAAACTTCATAGTCTTGTGTATACAAGATTGGTATTCTTGTTGTAGACCCTATGTTGTTGGAGATATTGATCGGATTGGTTTGTGAACCATCCATGGACATTGTAAATACTTTTGATCGATAACCTGTAAAAGATCCGACTTGTAATATTTCGTTAGGGTTAGATTAACAATTAATGAGATACGTCGATAAAGAGTGACGGCTCAATAAATATCAATCAATGTCGAATTAAAACCCTATGAACTTCTTCAACAGAAGAGGTATGTATGGATTATACAGTCTCCTGCTCTGATACCAATTGATGAGTTCAAAACTCTTAGATCGAATACATCTTTCACAAGTACAACAAAAGTAATCAAAAAGTTTAAGATCAATACGAGAATGAACACAGAACAAAATCAAACTTATGCTTATGATTCAACACTGAGTCGCGCCTCAGCAGAGCTCGATGAAGAACTTCCATTGTAGAGGCGAACTAGGGTTTTAAGAAGAATGAAGCTTATATACTAAACCCTAATACAAAATTATGCACGGCTGGACAGGCCCAATACCGGCATTCAAACTAAGCTACGGACCGAGCCCATGACGCAACCCAATAGACTCAACAGAAATTCATGAAGAGTTAGCAAGGCAACTTAACGCTAAGGAGTTAAAGTCTAAACAAAGCGTGCTTCTAAAAAATATCTTCAGACGTCTCACCTGAAGAAAGAAGTGCACGACATGATGAAGAATTTCGAGAACCATCTTCTTCAATACTGATAGAGATTCTTATCAGAAGATCAAGGCATTCAATCCCACAAATTCCTTCACACGTGTTTCAGACCCCTCTAAGGAAAACTGGGACATTCATGTACCCCTGAATGGTAGAAAGTTCAATTTATGGCCAAGTGCAATAAATTGAGCTTGATATAGACATTGAAGAGGTGAAGAAAAGATTCTTCTTGAACAAAAAAATTCAAGTTGTCTCTGTATGGTCAAAGTTCAAGATTGATTTAATTAGCAAAATTGACATATGGGAATTTAGAAAGATGCCATATTCATTCTTTTAAGGAGAAACGACATACAACTCTGAATTCAATGTTTGTGAAGTTGATTTCCCTAGGATAAATCATGCTAATCTCATATCATTGATCCTTTGGTTGATACAAAGAGCAAGTACCAATGAAGCTTATGCAGATACCCTACAATGCCTAAGGCAATATGTGGTCAATATGGTTATTGAGTTCAATGTTAACTGGGAAATTACACAGCTTAGAGAAAAGGAAGCTGACGAGCCAAATTTGGATCTAAATATGGAAAATGAGTTACCTGGGAACATAATGAAGAAACCAAACAGAGGAGTTGTATTCTCTTCTAAAGGTCAACTGAGATTTATGAGAATCTCTCAAAAACATCTATTCTCTTTTGAGTTCATTCAAGGCATTGTTGGTTTGTTGAAGAGAACAGTAGATCTAGACAATTCGCTGAGAGTGGAGATCATTTAAGAACTTACTTGGTTTTTAAGTTTTCGACAATGATTAATAAACTTGAGAAACAAAGTTTAAGTTGTGCGTTTTTTGTTTTTTGTTTTCATTATAAAACATGTGGATGATGTTTTCTTTTTTCTACTAGTAATTCGTATTTTTGTTAAATTTCATTGTGCATGTTATTACTTTTATTTTTTTTCTCCTTATTTCAGTAACCATCACATTGGGGGAAACTGTTGGAAAATATTTAGATGTGATTATCACTTGAAAAAAGTGGAGTATATGTCTATATCTCTCTAACAAAAATTATCATAATGTTTTAGGTTGGAAATATCTTAAAGATTCGACAATTGTTTGTAGAATATGATGTTGGAGCACTTACTTGACATGGAGCACTTGAAGTTCACTTGTAGCACTTGATGTCGGCATGGAGCACTTGTTGAACATGAAGAACTAGAATAAATCAATTTGGACCATCATGATCTTAGATGGCACATCTAGATCATATGTGGAACATCAATATGTTGATGGATCAAAATGAATACATGGTGGCTCAACTCAAGTCAATGGATCAACATGATCACATTGGTGGATCAACGAGATTGCACATGGAACATCATGTATAATGAAGGCATGTCTAAATACTCAATGTCACATGCAGTTCATTCATGGTCTATCATGAGCACATAGTTGTACATCTTCAAGTTTAAGACATATTCCAACATTCAAGAAACAACTCAAATTGATCAATGACACTTCTGGAAGTTGATGACATCTTAGAAGACCGTGGAGCAACATTATGCTCATGTTTCTCATCACATTTTCAATGTTGATCACGAAGTCTCAAGAAATATAAAGACTCGAAACTTGGAGGGAACCCTAACAGAATTGGAATATTCTACCTATTCTCCTTTAAGTAGGGCAAAGGTTTTAACTAATGATTAATCCAACATGACATGTCAACACATGATTGGTCAAGCCATGCAATTGGATTTTCGAAAGCCTATAAATAGGCCCCTTGGGGATCCATTATAAAATTGCTCAACTATGCTCTTCCTACTTCATTCCTGCTCATTCTACTAACTTATTGTTTAGACTTGTTTTCAAAGAGTCATTTGGGTGTTTTAGTGTGTTCTACATTAAAATATTTGTAACTAAATTTTGATGAATATAAGACAAATTTGAATCGTTGATCTTAGGCATAAAAAAAACATTTTGTTATTAACTTGGTTGATTCACAACTATTACTTTCCGCATTGCTTGCCACTTGACGATTCTAAAACATTGTTCATTATTTTCCACACTTGTACTCTTCAAGTCTAAGGTTTACTACTTTTCTTATTTCTTCCTTAGCTTCACTTATAGATATTTTCTAGGGAAAACTGAGAGATTTCACTAGCTGGACTCTAACCCAAGAGCTTCTACTAGTGGAGCATAGATACCATGAGGTTCGCTAAACTATGATACTCTAAAATCCCAAAGGAAGAACATAAATTTGAGCCTAAGAAGTTGAGAGAGTTTAAGGAATGTGTGAGGAAATGAATGACGTGTTGTTGAACTTATAAAAGAAAACTTTTCATATGTGCGTCGTGTCTTTACAAGTGTGCACTATGCAATAGCGAGACGTTTCTCCTGCTGTTTTGTGCCACGTGCCAGCTTCCTTGTGGTCCACATTGCCACCTTCTAAAAGCACGTGCCATGCAAAATGTATATTTTGTAAATTCCATAACTTCTTCAGATGAACTCCATTTTCAATGTTCATTATATCCATGCATAGAAATTGACGAGATATACAACTTTCATTTACAGTCCATCAGCTAGTTCTAAATTTATTTTTGAAGTAGTATTTTTACAGTCTTAGACTATTAAATTCCGTATAAAAATCATACCTCTTCCATACGACATCCCATTTCAATTGTCTTTTTTTCGAAGAAATTTTATCTATGAGATCTTTAAATCTTTCTTGGATTGTTTTGGCTAACGATCAACTTATTCTTAATTTTGGTTTCTGAATCGCACACTGTTATACTGAAAATTTAAAGAATCATAAATTCCTTATATTAATTCATATTTGGACGTTCTTTATATCAACATTCTCACTTTTACGATTACTATGACTTTTGTTTAGATTATTTATCTTAAATAGTCTTCTATCAAAACATCTATTTATTCTGTAACAAATAATTATCATATTATTCTTTAATCATTTGGCCCTATCTTGCAGGTGTTACAGTTATCTACTCCTTATGATGATTACCTCCCGGAATCATCAACAAAACTGAGTTTGATAGTTATCCCCTATCTCACCGTCCCATCCTAGTAATAACCATAGCTCATATGTCCTTCCTAACGAGTATTAAACTTTAGACTTCATGACTACTAGCGGTGCTTAACCTTGTATTTGCTCTTTATTCTTTGTTGGACCCTAACCTTCGAGTCAAAAACTCAATCTTCATCGAAGACTCTTCTTCCTTCTAGAACAGTCTTAACCTAAGATAAGGTTTTACTTTGGCTTCCATAACACACCGAATGGTCTTATCCTAATGACCTTCCCTTGCATGATGCAATGGCTAGACTAAAGATTCTTAGGGTTAGACTCTAACATGGAGGATATTTTCCATAATTTTCTAATGTGGTATAACCACATCATTGTATATAGCATTTCTAGCTACCCTCAATAATTTAACTAAATTCGGATACTACATCGAACTTGGTTCTTTGAGTTGTGTAACTCACTTTGAAATTTTTATCTTAGTCGGACTAGACTATGACTACTAGGGTCGGAATAACTTTCATACTCTTTGTCATTACCATAATGATGGTAAGGACAGAAATGAACAAAATGAATTAAACTACTAGTGACTTAGTAAGCTTGTGACTGATCCTGATTCGAGTATGAATCATGTGCTTCTGGTATTACAGGCCCATACTACCATCCACACCTATTCATACTCTTCCCAAGAATTGTCTTGTAGTCCCCAAGTTACTATTCCTAAAAATCAATAAAGCAACTTAACACATATGGATATGTTGAAGTAATCATATACAACAAATTTCCTGGTCTCCACTAGGATTTCTTCCATGTGTATCTCTAAAAACAATTCCACTTCCCAATCCTTCTATAAATTCTTTATGGTGCAGCGTCTAGTCTACAAGGCACACTATACCATAATTTATTATTCTAGTATGGAGACAAATGCTCTCCAACTTCTTGTACTACATACCACTTCGCATAAGTAGACAAAATCTAGTCCTATTAAGTCTAGAAACTCAGTCAGCCTTAATATCTTTGTCTTTCCTAAATTCCTCTAAATACTATACCGCACATTATGCAACTTAAACTTTGACACCGCTTGGAGTTTCTATCACCATATTTAGTCCATTCGAATTTGCAAGCAATTACTTCTTCAACCTGGTTGGTGGTGTACCTCACAAATATCATACTCCTCCATACATACTATCAGACGTATTCAAAAGGTATGATACCACTCTATATGTATTATTTATGATATCTTTCGATAGGTATCTTTTACTATTGAAATCTCCTTAGCTTTTCGGAAAGTTATATATTAGGTTTAATGGTTTAACTAAATGTTAGAACCATGAACACATAAAGTTTCTAGATCAAGGTCGGCAACAAACCTTAGATTACTTTTAATAATAACAATCTAGGTATGCAACCTAAGGCATGCTATAACTCATAACATTTAGCACATATTAGCAAATGTGGCATTATTCCTATAGTATGCTAGTCCTTCTAATAACAAGTAAGGTATATAACCTAAGGCATGCTATATCTTAATTATTCTTAGCACATAATATTATTTAAGGCTTAATCACTACAATATTCTAGTTCTTGTGTCTTTATTATTAATTTAGATGTATTACCTAAAATATTCTAGATACAACTCTCACCATTCTCGCTTAAGCTCTAAGTTTAAGTCTATAAATCCTCACAATTCCTAATTTGTTTAAACTAATGTTCTGATACCAATTGTGACATCCTCTAATTTTGAAAAACCAAAAAGAACTTTCTTTACGCTTTAAAAATCATGAGACTTCATTTGAGAGAAAGATTGACTTAAATAAAATCCTAAGGATATCATAATGAATACAAATACATAAGTTACAGCATAAAGACCTAACGGTTCTAGCACCATTGCATGCTTTCTCTTAATCACCCAGCATCCTAATAAAGTTCCAATAGCTTAAATATTGATACATGTGATGTACATAGTAAGTGGGTCAGGTTGGAAAACCTAGTGAGAAACATAGGGATTCCAGTCCCATAATGTTTTAATAATATATATCTTAAAACTTGCAGAATCAACTTTTATCATTAGCACAGGTATATCTCATATAAGCACTCTACCGCATCCTATCGATCCTTGCATATTGATCCTAGACAATGACCTTATGACATTTAACGAGAAGGATTAAGGTGAACAACAATTTGACTATGATGCTTAGGGGATTCCTTAGCAATAGACAAATATCAATAGAGAAAACATAAAAAAAGAAGGAAATAATTAAGTTATTATATATAATACATACTCTCAGATCAGTGATGAATGACGGTACCCAGTCCATACTCTCAGATCAATTGAGAAGGACTATACCTAATCCACAATCTCGAATTAGGAACAAATGACTATACCTAACCTATACTCTTGGATCAATGATTAATGAACATACCTAATCTATAATCTCGGAAAATATGAAACATCCCAAAAATCATGACCAAAAATTTCATTTTTACTTATAAAAATAAACATAACTATCAAAATCATTTCATCCATAAACATAAATCATAGTATCCAATCAGAGTATCACATCAAACTCATATCAATATATCAGAGTAAGAATATCCTAGGCTAAACAAAATGGTGTGTGCACTGGAGTCATCCCGAGCTCTTCCCCTTTCTACCGAAAGTACCTGAAACCAAAATTGAAAACTATAATCACGAAGCTTAGTGAGTCTCCCCAAACTACCACATACCATACACATAATCATGCTACTAGGAGATACGGGCCCCGCCCACATTCAAGGACATATGGGCCCCAACCACACTCGCATAACTAGGAGATACATGCCCCGCTCGCAATCCGTTGACTATGAGATACGGGCCCCACTCACACTCGGCTAACTATGAGATACGGACCCCACCCACACTTGGCTACTATGAGATACGGGCCCCACCCACACTCGACTACTATGAGATACGAGCACCGCCCACACTCAGCTAACTATGAGATACGAGCGCCACCCACACTCCGTTACTAAACATACATACAAGTATCACACAAACAACAAGTAAAACCAAATCTATCAATCATTCCTATATCCATACTCAAATAATGCTATGAAATGCGAGCCTCGCCCACACTTCGCTATATATGAGATACGGGCCTCGCCCACACTCAGCTACTAATCAATAACAATAATGTACACACGCCGCTCTTGGTGTCACACCCCGAAACCGAAGGCGGAAACATTCCGGGGCGGAGGTGATGTCTTGTAGTATCACAACCAATGTACATAGTAATTGTAGTAAACACAACCATTACATTACATAGAAGTATTTACACCCCTCGTACCTTTTTTTTATCCCCAACCGGCTAATGGAGTCATCGAGGTCTTCGTGCCCTCTTTCTCTCGGATGTGGGATTACTCGAAGTCAGGGCGGTCGGATAACATGATTAGTACGGACGACGCCTACGGGATCGTTATTATAGTTATAAACTGGTCGTTTGTGTAACGCGTGTTTATAGCAATTAATCATGCGCAAAAATAATCCGATGTCGCCTGGAATTGATAACTTCACGCGTTGCAATGGTTTTATTCTTAACTTCATGGAATTCAAAGAATTAGGAAAACATCGGATTTTCCTAGGGTTTTTCAATACACACGGTTTTCAAAACGTACACAATTTTGATGAACATTTTCTTTACAACTATAGAAACAAACAAGCATACTTATGGATCTTCACAAATGTTTTCAAGAACTCTTTTCAGAAAATATCGGATTTTCTGGTGGTTTCCAAAATAATACAAAACATTTCTTTTCAAATACCGCTTATGAACTCACCAACATTTCACATGTTGACGTTTTTCAAAATACTTGTATTCTCAGGTAACCAGTGAATCAAAGGAAAATGTACTCAGTGATGGCTTGCAGTTTACTTATTAACGAATCGAACAATTTATTTTTGGGAATGTAATGTTTAAACAATGTACTTCATGTAAACTTTATTGGTTGTACTATATTAATGCATGGTGACGAATGTTGTTACGTTTCATATATATTCAATGTTATGGTATTCAATTAAGTCACGACAGCCCTCGGACGTTTCCGCCGTCTGGTTCGGGGGTGTGACACTTTCAGTCGATCTCGGATTTGGATGATTTTCTCGGTGGTTTCACGGATGATTTCAGGACCAGCGAGAGCACTGTCGGGGACTCGACTCTTGGCTAGCTGTGTGTCTCCTACCTTGGCCCAGCCCAGAGGGGATCTGCACTTACGACCGTAGAGGGCTTCGAACGGTGCAGCCTTGATGCTGGTGTGGTAGCTGTTGTTATACGAGAACTCGATCAAAGGTCAATGGATGTCCCACGACTTTCCGAAATCGATGACACATGCTCGCATCATGTCTTCTAGGGTCTGGATATTTCTCTCACTCTATCCGTCTGTCTAAGGATGATAAGTTGTACTGATATCCAGCATAGTTCCAAGGGCTTTCTGAAGGGACTGCCAAAACCTTGAGGTAAACCTACTATCTCGATCAGAGATAATGCACACAGACACACCATGCGGTCGGACTATCTCTTGGATGTAGGTTCGTGTAAGTCTTTCCATCTTGAATGATTCTTTGATCGGGAGGAAGTGACCGGATTTTGTCCGACGATCAACAATTACCCAAATGGTATCGTACCCACTCGGAGATTTGGGTAACTTGGAGATGAAATCCATGGTAATCATCTCCTATTTCCATTCAGGTATCTCGGGCTGCTGGAGTAGACATGAGGGTTTCTGGAGCAGACATGAGGGTTTCTGATACTTGACTTTTACCTTGGCGCAAGTTAGGCACTTGCTCACGAAGGTTGCAATTTCAGCTTTCATGTTTGGCCACCAGTATTGTTTCTTGAGATCCAAGTACATCTTGTCCGAACCAGGGTGAACAGAGTATTTGGTCTTGTGAGCTTCGTTCATGACAACCTCCCTAAATCCTCCGAACTTTGGGGTCCAGATCCGATTCATTAAAAAATAGACTCCGTCACCTCTGATCTCAAGATTCTTATCCATTCCCCTCAAGGCTTTGTTCGACATGTTCTCAGGTTTTAGGGCTTCTAACTAGGCTTCTCGGATTTGTATGGATAAGTGAGAATGGATGGTCATTGTCAATGTCTTTGCCTTACGGCTTGAACTCTCCTTTCGGATAAGGGCATCTGCTACCACATTGGCCGTGTCCGGATGGTAGCGGATTTCGCACTCGTAGTCACTGAGCAGCTCTACCCTTCGCCTTTGCCTCATGTTTAAGTCTTTCTGATTGAAGATGTGCTGCAAGCTTTTATGGTCAGTGAAGATCGTGCACTTATTTCCGTAGAGGTAATGTCTCCAAATCTTAAGTGTGAAGACCACTGCTCCTAACTCCAGGTCATGAGTCGTGTAGTTAGCTTCGTGTGTCTTTAGCTGTCTTAAGGCATAAGCAATAACTTTCCCTCTCTGCATAAGTACACATCCTAAACCTTGATTAGATGCATTGCAGAAGACTACGAAATCTTCTGTTCCTTCGGGTAGGGACAGAATAGGTGCGCTGCACAAGGCTCGCTTCAACCTTTGAAATGATGCTTCTTGCTTCTCACTCCAACAAAAGGGTATACCTTTCTGTGTAAGAGTAGTTAAGGGTTTGGCAATTCTGGAAAATTTTTGAATAAATCTACGATAGTAGCCGCGAGACCCAAGAATTGACGGATTTCTGTGGGTGTCTTCGGTGCCGACCAATTCTCTATCGCCTTTATTTTGGACGGGTCCACGTGTATACCCTCCTCGCTTACCACGTCACCAAGGAAATCTACCTTTCAAATCCAGAACTCGCACTTGTAGAATTTCGCGTACAGCTTCTCCGTTCTAAGTGTTTCCAACACTAATCTCAAGTGTTGTTTGTGATCTTCTTCGTTGCAGGAATAGACAAGTATGTCATCAATGAAAATGATGACGAAGTTGTCCAGGAACGCGCGACACACTCGGTTCATCAGGTCCATGAACACAGTCGGTGCATTGGTTAGACCGAAGGGCATCACTACAAACTCGTAGTGACCATACCGAGTCTTGAATGCTGTCTTGGAAACATCATTCTCGTGGACTCGAAGCTGATGGTACCCTAATCTGAGGTCTATCTTCGAGAAGTAACTGGCTCCTTGAAGTTGATCAAAGAGGTCATTTATTCGAGGAAGAGGATATCGGTTTTTGACGGCTAACTTTTTCAGCTCGCGGTAGTCGATGCACATCCGGAAGGATCCATCTTTCTTCTTTACAAACAATACCGGGGCTCCCCAGGGTGAGAAACTCGGTCTGATGAACCCTTTGTCGAGTAGCTCATTGAGCTAACTGGATAACTCCTGCATTTCTGCTGGAGCTAAGCGATACGGAGATTTGGCTATAGGGTTAGTTCCAGGAATTAGGTCGATACGAAACTCAACTTGACGTTTGGGAGGAATTCTCGGGAGCTCTTCAGGAAAGACATCAGGAAAGTTGCAGACTTCGGGGATACTCTCAACGTCTTTAACTTCCTGTTTCTCGTTGATTACATGGGCTAGGAATGCATGGCACTCCTTTCGCAGAAGCTTTTGAGCTTTGATGCAGGAAATCATGCGAAGATTGGAGCTAAGCTTATCGCCATAGATCATAAGAGGCTGGCCAGAGGGGAGATTGAGACGGATGGCTTTTTCAAAACAAAGGATATCAGCATGGTTGGGACTCAACCAATTCATGCCAATGATAACATCAAAGCTCTTTATGGAAACTGGCATTAGGTCGATGGGAAAGGAATGATTGTTCAGGGTAAGGGTACGACCTATGAATATATCGCTAGCACTTTCTTTCTCACCGTTAGCCATCTCGATGGTAAATGTTTCGGTTAATGGTTGGGGATTATGTTTAAGAAGGAGTTTGAATGAATGGCTAACAAAACTACGTTCAGCACCAGAATCGAAAGGATACTAGCATAGGAGTTGTCGAGAAGGAACGTACCCGAAACAACAGTGGGTCGGCGACTACCTCCTCTCGTCCCAAAGCTAGGACTCTCCCAGTGTTGCCAGTGGTTGTCGCCTTGGGGCAGTTCCTCTTGAAGTGCCCAACTTCACCACATCCGTAGCAGGCCTGAACGACACCCGCTCTGGAAGATTCATTTGTTGATTGAGTTAGGGATTTGCAGAATCGAACTGTATGCCCCTTTTTACCGTAGTTGGAGCATGATAGATCACGGCAGGGATCGGGGTTATGGTGGAATTTACACATGTCAAATAGATGGAGGGTACCAGCATACCTACTGGTACGTGTTTGGGCTGTAGAACCAATGACATAAGGACTCCTGAGAAGGCTGACTCTTCTTCTTCTTCTTCCAGAATTTCCTTTTCTCACCACTCCTCTTTGTCGGTTCATGAGTGGTGGTTGCTTCCTCACAATCATCACTATGGTCAATCAAAGTTTGCGCTAGGCATTTCGCACTGTCGTAGGTATCTGGCTTCGCAGCTAAAACGTTTCCTTTGGTTGGCTGGGTCGACCCCCAGATGAACCTCTCAATCTTCTTACTCTCTAGGGCAACCATTCCCGGACCGAGTAATGCCAAGTCATCGAATCAGGAAGTGTAATAGACGATATCGGAAACCTTCATCTTCAGGTTCCAGAGTTCATGCTTGTCACACCCCAAAACCGAGAACGGCGGAAACATTCTGGGGCGGAGGACGTCATGTAATGTATCACAACAATGCAAAGTAGTAAACAAAGCAACAACATCATCCATTGCATTAATAGTATAATTTTGATTACATTTGAGTTCTTTCATAGTATACAAAATGAATATTCAAAAATAAAAGACGAGTCTTGATTTCTCCGTCTTCACGAAATCTGGTAGTCGTACCTGTCTATCCGTATCCTGGGAATACAAGTTATTTTGAAAGCGAGTATCAGCAATAATGCTGGTGAGTTCATAAGTATTTAGGTGACTTTGATTTGTAAAGCTGTAAAGAAAGACTTGAAATCGTTTGAAAGAAAGTTTGTACCAACAAATATGTTTGTAAGTAATTGTGAACGTTTGAAACTCCTAGAAAATCCCATATTTTCTACTAATATAAAATGTAGCCTTCTACCAAGGCTCGACTGTTTTGAATATTTGTTTCAGAAATCCAATATTTGTTCGTAAGTAGATGGTACATTAAAAGTCCCAAAAGGAATCTGCCATAATGTTTTTCATGTCAAAAATAGTAGATTTGTGTACAGTTGTAATTGCTAAGATGTATGAAAACTCCGTAAATCAATGTGTTTTTAATACTCCATGTGAGTTTTATAACCATGTTAATGACACTGATGGCCTGTAACAACGTTCTTCAGGCGTTGGAACTGTTATGACATTTGTCACCCCAGGCCTGCCGGCCTAGCTGTAGCTAACAGCTTAGGTGTGGGATTGTCAATCCCGTATAGATCTATACACAAGTATCACGCTCCCCCTACAACGGATTATGGTATATAATACAGGACTTAATAATGCATACTCGAACGTACGTGAAGCTGTCTCACAACCTAGTATAAAAACTGATTTACGTATGAAAATGTCCATTTGTTTTTGTATGAAAATACCTTCTTGATATGGTACTTGTAGTATAAAACGTTATGAATATCTAGTATACTTTCTCATGTATTTGTATTCCTTGAAATGGTATGTCTCGAAGTTGTATGCTTTTGTAATTGTATGTAATTGTACCTCTTCGCATAGTATGTAATGTATTTGTATTGACTCATGAATAGACTACGTCTTGTATGATTCCTGGTACTTGGAATGGTAAATAGTATGTCTTAACTATACCTATTATAGTTATTGATAATGTGCGTGTATAATTCGAAATATGCTTTTGCCACTCAAAGGTACTAAACGAACTGACGGAAACTTTTATGTCTATATATGTACATATATTTATAACTAATATTTAGACGACATTCGGACGAATAATCGATGCCCTAAGGCCACATCCGAACGAGGAAAAGGAAATAAAGCACAACAATATAAAAGAAGTTTTGTAAAACCAGTTTAATAAATAAGAATTGATGACTTGATGTCAGTTTATAAAATGATTTGAAAGCAGTTTGTTTGATAAGAACAGTTTTAAATATAGGAAGACCTTTGTTATGATTCTAACAGCGTTTGAAAAGAATCATAAAGTATGTAAGACAGTTTGATAAAGAGTTTTTAACATGTATAAATGTTTGTCGTAAGCTATTATAGTTTTTCCAAAAGTTCGTTTCGTCTGTATAGTAACCCTAGTGTAATACTCACTTGTTATGAAATGTGTAACTTTTTGTGGTGACATAATGAACACTTAAACTCGAGATATAAATAAATTGTTTGATTCGTATACGTATAACGACATATTTAATTTCGATATATATATCAGACGATATCGTGTTATATTTTCCGTATGAAAGATTCCACATAATGGTTGTGAATCACATATGATTTACTTGATAAAAATGAGTATTTAGTAAATCTTTGAGATACATACGATAATAATCGTGTGTTTACTTGCATCCCCCCCCCCTCAAAAGTGTATATTAAAACAATATTGATAACACATTTAAAATGCAGATTGTAGGGGTATGAACTCACCGAAGAAAGTGCGTGATTTGAAGAAAACGAGATTTTCCCGGGCGGCACCTCGACCGGAGAGTGGCGAGATTTTCGGGAATCCCGGGGCTTCGGACTTTCGTCGGGGCTTGGATATGAAACCGGGAAGTCGGGATGTTGTCGGCACAAAAAACAAGGCAAAAAATGAGAGAGAATTGAAGCATTTGTGTGAAAATGGCCGGCACCCTCGCAATCTATTTATAGAGGCTGGAGGTCCTCGGTACGCGGGGCGTACTCCGAGGGTACGCGGGGTGTACGTTTACGTCACTGCTTACCGCATCCTCGGGCGAAGTTCTAGTCGACGTGGTTGATCCGGAGCCTTGTATCCGAGTACGCGGGGCGTACGAGGGTACGCAGGGCGTACTCCTTCGGATAAGACTTTGAAGTGCGTGCCAAGAACTTCAAAAATGCGTAACTTTCGCATACGAGCTCCGTTTTTGACGTTCTTTATATCCACGCGAAGGTGAGAAAATACTCTACAACTTTCATTTAGACTCTGTCGGCTAATTTTGACTTTATTTTTAATTATGTTTTAGATAATAGGTCGGGACACGATAACTTCGTTAAAAATCCGTAACTACTTTATCCGACGTCCATTTTCGTCAGACTTTTTATTTTTATACTCCTATTGTCGGGCTCTTCAACTTTCGTTTAGGTTGTGTCGGCTAAATATCGCTCGATCTCTGTTTCGAGTTTTTAGCTGTCTACTGCTAGGTTAGGAACTTCGGAAAATCATAACTTCCTCATACGAAGTCAGATTTGGGCGTTCTTTTTATGCATGATCACGGTTTAACGTAATCTACGACTTTCGTTTAGATACCTCAGGCTAAAATTTATTGTATCAAAACTTTGCGTTTTACGTCTACCAGTGTTGCCGGTTCTCGCCGTGAATTTTTGATTGGTCATAACTTCTTCGTTATAACTCGGATTTTAGTGTTCTTTATATGTACGAAAACCTTGATACGAGTCCTACCATTTCATTTAACCCAAATATGATTTTAGGAAAGTTAATTTTTGGCTTAAATTTGATTGGCGTTACATTTCACCATCTCAAAATATCGGGTTGTCACAATGCTCTAACTTCTGCATTTCTCCCCGTGGACAGTACTCTGCAAGCAGAAGTTCCTTCATGGCCTCCCAACCCATACCATTGGCTACAGGTAGGGTTAGGGATTTGAATCGGTCGTTCCACCAAGTAAGGGCTTTATTGGTGAAGGTGCAGGCGACGAACTTCACCTTATCAGATTCGGAGCAGGAACAGATTTCGAAAATAGATTTGATTTTCTCGAACCACTGGGTTAGGGTAATGACACCTCCAGTGCCATCGAGAGATGTGGGCTTCGCATTCATAAAGTATTTATAGGAACACTCCTTCCGGTGTCCTTGGCTACCTTCCTGGTTTTGGGGCTGAGTACCACCTCTTGGACCGCCTGAACCACTGGGGTTCATTTGTGACATAGCGACAGCTACAACAGCAGCAACAGCTGCATGGAACATGGCGGAATCAAAATGAGGATGAGCTGGTGGTGGAGGAGGAGGATTGTTGTTCTTTGAGCTGGGTCTTTTTCTTGGAGGCATCTTGATCTATAATTAACCAGGAAAGGGAGGATCATAAGTCCTCTGAATTGAATCAAGATATATGGAATAAGAGATATTTCATTATGACAGGTATAATGATCTACTAGGCGATAAAACAGGAAGGAGTTATCAAAGCAAATAAACTATCGCTAAGGAAGGAATGAGTAGCAACAATCGGAACGAACTTCTACAATGCAATTGGCTTTGGCTTAAATACTAGCATAGTATTTTATGTTTCGTTGTAACGATGACTCATTGTTTGGATATTAGGTAAGTTTTAGGCATGCTGCATACCACAGTCACTCCCAACCACATGTTGGTCGTGTCTCGAATGAAAATAGTTGATCAGGCTATATTGACCATAGACACGACTACATAACTGCCTAGGTTTAACCACAACGTACAACACCTAATTACTTATGTTTTGTTCTACTCAAGGTTACATATTCCGACGGTTAGGTATACTTGTATACTTTTGAAAAATACTTATATTTTAAACCCCTTGGTGTTTATAGTCTTATACCATGTAAGGTTTGGTATACTAGTTCACTATAAACAAGGGCTCTGATACCAATCTGTCACACCCCGAAACCGAAGGCGGAAACGTTCCGGGGTGGAGGTGATATCTTGTAGTATCACAACCAATGTACATAGTAAGAGTAGTAAACACAACCATTACATTACATAGAAGTATTTACATTTGTTGAAAACACAGTTATACATGTTTATAGATATATACATCCAAAATGAACAAAAGTTAAGACATGACTTCTAGATGCTTCGTCTTCTCCAAAAGATCGCCAAGTACCTGTCTAATGCGGACTTGAGAATACAAGCAGTTTAAAAATCAGCATAAAGCTGGTGAGTTCATAAGTGGTTTGTTTTCTGATAATGAACAAGTTTCCTTTGGTTTTCTGAAAAAGTTGTTATCCAAGAAAATCCCATATTTTCTTATAAGAAAAGTCTAGTTATACAATGTTACCCAGTTTGGTTAAGAACAGTTAAGTTATCCTATGAAAAACCCTTATTTTCCTAAAAGTTGGTGGTTGGTTATCGACCCGGAATGAAGTGTACAAGTATCTACCATACTTGTAATGTTAAGAGAAGTGTTCTGAAAACCTGGTTATCCTTGTAAAGTGCATTAGTTTTAACACGTATATAAAACTAATAAGCAGGAAGTAAACTAGTTACTAGATTTAATATTACTAACAAGTAAATCTCTATTATCCAAATTGCGAGTTCCATAACCATACGATAGACTAGATATGACAATAAGAAGTCCAATATCATTTTATGACTTTCGTCACCCTTGAACCTTTCGGTTCGACTGTAGTTAGCAGCCAGGTGCGGGGTAGTCATCCCCATATAGATCTATACACTCAAGTCACATTCTCCCTCCAGGAGATTCTGGTTACAGGGGCGGTCCTCCACTCGCGTATCTCTGTGGAGTGTTTCAGAGGACGTGTCTCCAATTTTTAAGAATAACAAATTTACAAGTAATAATGCGAAAACCCCTATTACAAAAAGGGTGGTCCTCCACTCGCATATCTCTGTGGAGTGTTACCGGGGATGAATCTAAAGTACTAAGCTAATGCTTTTAACAGAAAAGATGTGGAAAATCATTTGTGAAATATAAATTATAACATTTTATAACGGGTTTCACAAATAGTCTGAAAACTAACTCTACAAGTTAAACAGTTGGTTAATACGATTTCCAATGTTAAAAGCATACGAAAAATGAAACATTTCCAATAAAATCATAAGTTTGAGTACAAGGTTTTCTTGTACTTTTGCTTGGATTCTCCCCCTGAAAACATTGAAAACACAGAAAAAAAGGTGTAGGGGTATGAACTCACCAGACAAGAAATGTGTCGGCTAGGATGTTAAGTGTCAATTCGTGGCTTGAATACGCGCGAGGTTCCTATGTAATACGAAGAGATACATAAATTGTATCTAATTAGACCTTGATCTACTAATTAAATAAGAATAAACACTCTGAGGCGCAAAAACACTTCAATTCAAGTGTTAGGAGTGACTTGGGTAGCATCTAAGGGGGTGTATGGCCTAGACATGGAGTTTGCTCTTCAAGAGTAAACTCCTAATGGAGATTACGGCCGTAAGACCATAACCCCATGCGTTTACGACCGTAAACTCATGGTGGGGGTGTTCTTGGGTGCTTAATGGTCTTAGAACTCTTGTGGGGATGATGCTAGGCTTAGTTTTAAAAAATTGGAAGGGGCTTGATCATTATTTGGACCATTTGAGGAGTTTACGGCAGTAAACTAGGAGTTTACGGCCGTAAACTCTTATGTACCCATTCTTATTGTGTTTTGGTGGTGCTAGGTCAATCACAAGTGTTTCTAGTCCAAAGTACAAGCTATTGAAGGAAGTTAGAGCACCATTTGAGCACCACAAAGGAGTTTACGGCCTAGGAACCATTCCTTGGGGGGTTTACAGCCGTGATCTCCCTAGGGGATGGTTTCTTGCATGTTTAAGGTCCCTAACACAATGGTGTATGATTCAACGCATTAATCCAAGACTTAGGAGGTGCTTAAGGGCATTTTAACACCTAAAAAGGGGTTTACGCCCTATGAAAGGGTGTTTACGGTCCAAGCATGTTCTTGGGCTGTAAACTCATGTTTACCCCTCAAATGTTGAGTTCTTGGTGTTCCAAGTCCGGTCTTGTAAGCTGTTAAGTCATATCTAAGCTCTAAAGGTGATTTCGAAGGGTTTTGAGGCTCAAAAACCCCATTTGTGTGTGTTTGTGGCCTATGGCTATTCCAGGGCCGTAAACACATGTTCTTGGTCCTATTTCATGAATTAAACACGAATTTGAAAGCTAAATGTTTTATACTATGAGCTAGGAAGGATTACATACCAAATTGAAGCTTGAAAGAGGTGATTTTGGATCAAGGATTGAGTTTTTAGAGAGCGAGTAGTGAGAGAGTGTGGAAAACCTTCAAATGAGGTTCACTCTACATTAAATATGGTTTGCATATGAGACTCGGTGGAAATCTACCCGATACTGACGTTAAACGGGGCTTTTGGTCGTACCCGATTTAGTTGTTTGTAACCCGACGAGATAAAACTTAAAATTTTCCAAATAATAATTTGGGGCGTTTTCATGTGTGTCTAACGAGTTTGGATACTCACAAGGTCATAATGAAAGTCTCAAATTAAATAATCTAATTCAAGATGTAAACGAAACGAATCGATAAAGACGAGTTTTATTGACAAATACGGGTTACAGTGATGGAATAAACTTTGGGTTGTCACACTTGGTGCCTTCAACTCGTTCAAACAGGGAGAAAACTCACCTCACTTTCGGATGATAGATGAAATGTCTTAGCCCAGAATAAGCTCTACTCACTCCCTGAACAGAAACAACCCCTTAGATACCATTACATATACATAACCCTTAAGGTCAATTATGGTCAAGTCAAATTCAACGCTCCGAGTTGACTCAACTCGTCGAGTTTACCCTTCAACTCGATGATTTCCCATGAATCACAGGATCATGAAATTGTGCTCTAACTCGTCGAGTTTCCCTCCAACTCATCGAGTTCCTCCTTCTAAATAAAAATGGGACTTTCCTAGTGCAACTCGTCGAGTTCCCTTTTGGAGTCGTCGCGTTCCATTAACAGAATCGGGAATGATCAACCTAACTCGTTGAGTTCCTCTATAAACTCATCGAGTTACTTGCACTTCTAGTCTATTCAGCCCTTTCCTCAGATATAAGGTTCCAGAATACAAATATATATTGTTTCCATGGCATATTCTTGTAAGTCGACAACTTGATGGCTTTGCATGCCTCATGTGGACCAAATCTCGAGATATAGCAACCTACTTCTATGGACATGGTCTTTTCTTGCACAAGAACAGGTGTAAGCCCCTTTTTATGAATATAAGGACCAAATAACACTAAGAATGGGATTTGTAGCATCAGAACTATCGAGGTTATCAAGCTTCCAACAATGGGGTCAAAAAGACCCATAAAATATTCTATCAACGTGTATTTATTGATGTAACAAATAATTATCTATTATTCTAAAATCATCTAGCCCTATGTTGCGACTATTACACAGGTCATGACATCCCTCTTGCTATGTCCTGCTTTCCATCGGATGTGTGTTTCTTGAAATTGGAATGCTAAGTCGTGGAACTTCGTTCACCATATCATGGCACAAGCTTTTTTTCTTAAAAACCTTACTTTTGATTCCTCAAGTCCTCAACTGATCTATTCTATAAAATGGGTGTTACAGTATGATCGACCATAGTTATCTATCAATAAGGTCCGTATAGTCAGGGAGTTTCATATATGTTTACTGATGACTTGCCCGGTGTTCCTCATGAACGGAAGGATGAGTTTCGGATTGATATTATTCCGGGTCCAATGCCCCTAGCTAGAGCACCTTATTAATTAGTGCCTCCTGAGATGTAGGAGATATCCAGTCAGTTCTAGGAGTAATTGGATTTGGTATTTTTCCATCCTATTACTTCTCTATGTGTGCAACGATTGTTTTCATTCGTAAGAAGGATGGGTCCCTCCGTATGTGTATTGATTATGGAGAATTGAACAAAGTCACCATAAAGAACATGTATCATGTATAAATAATCGAAAACTTTTTTTGATCAGATGCAGGGAGCATCTTGGTTTTCCAAGATCAGTCTATTCTCCAGGTATCACTACATACAAGTTGGAAAAGAGGATGTACACAAGACAGTAGTCCATACTCATTATGGGAATTATGATTTTGTTTTTATGCCCTTTGTCATGACGAACACCTCTACAACCTTTATGGATTTGAAGTAAAGATTATGTAGGCCCTTGTTGGATAAATCAACGAAAGTGTTCATAAACAATATTCTAGTGTATTCAAAGACCAACGATGAACACGAGGAAAATTTAGGGAATTATTGGAGACACGAAGGCATGAGAAGTTGTATGGTAAGTTCAAAAAGTGTGATTTCCATATACGAGTAGTTCAGCTCGTTGGTCATCATATCAACCAGTAAGGGATTGTAGTTGATCCAGCCAAGGTGGAGGCCGTTTAGAGTTGGGAGGTTCCATAACACTCAACGACATCATGAGTTTTCTTGATTTCATTGGGTATTACACTGGTTCATTCAGGATTTCTCAAAAACAATAGTTCCTTTAATGAAGCTGACAAATAAGAGTGTCATTTTTAAGTGGGGAGATGATCAACATCGAGCTTTTGAGACCTTGAGGCAATGACTATGTGAAGCTCTAGTGTTAATTTTATTGAAACCTATGAATGATAAGACAATTTATTATGATGCTTCATTGATTGGTTTGGGTAAATACTTATGCAGAGGGGCAGGGTTATTGTGTATACATTACAACATTTGATGCCACACGAGACTAGATACCTGACCCATGATGAAGACCTTAGGGTTGTGGTGTTAGACTTAAAGATTTGGAGGCACTACCTGATAGGAGTAAATTGAATGGAATATATTGATCATAAGGGCCTGAAATATCATATAAATCAACAAGAATTCAATATGAAACAACATCAATGGCTTGATGTGTTGAAGGATTATGACTTGGAGGTAACTTACCATCATGGTAAAGTGAATGTTTTTGCATATGTGTTGAATCAAATGAAGCGTGGTGCACCCTTTCAAGTTACTTATTTGACAATGACACATGGTACCTCTCTTTTTCTATATGATAAAACAATATCAGGATGAGGCACTTGCAATGGAAAATCCAGTTTGGGAAAAATATAGGAAGCCAATTCACACTTTATTCAGGGATAGCCATATATTACTCACTTGTTATAGTTTTATTGGGTATTGTGTCCAAGGAACATGAGGAAAATGTTTTTGGATGACGCTTACAATCAATGTTTTCCTTACATACGAGTCCTACCAAAATATATTAGGATCTAAGAATGGATTACTCGTGGCCAAGAATAAAGATGGATGTTGCTAAATATGTGGAGAAGTGTATAACCTGCATAAAGGCCAAGAAGGAGCATCAGATGCTTAATGTGAAGTTACAGCATCTTGAGATTACCCTTTGGAAATGGGATCACATCACAAAAGATTTCATTACGAAGCTAATCTAGACCCCAAGGTATTCTGACACAATTTCGGTGATAGTTGACCATCTGATGAAGAGTGCTCACTTCATCCCTATTAGGGAGAGTTTATCTGCATAGCAGCTTGCAATCATCTACTTGAAGGAAGTAGTTTCTCAAGATGGAGTTTAATGGTATCTAACAGGGATACCAAATTACGTCTCATTTTTAGAAGCGATTCCATGAGGATCTTAGTATGTAGTTGAGGTTCATTTCAATGTACCACCCTAGACAGAGGGCCATTGTGAGAGAACCATAAATACTTTGGAAGACATGTTGCGAGCTTGTGTGATAGATTTTGGAGGTAGTCGGATACATTTTTTCCACTAGCTGAATTTTGCAACAATAATGATTACCATGTTGGTAGTGGAGTACCTCCTTACGAGGCATTGTATGGGAGGCGATGTCAAACCCCAATTTGTGTGGGTGGGGGGTAGGTCAACATGAGATTAGGAGCACTGAGGTCGTTCAAAGGACCACTGACTACATTCAGCTGATCAGAGAGTTCCAACTATGGGGATTATGTGTTGCAGAAACTATCCTCATGGAAGGTAATCATTCTGTTTAGGAAGCGAGGGAAGTTGGGACCCCAATACATTAGACCTTTCAGAGTTTTTTCATGTGTAGTGAAGGTCGCTTACAATTGGTGGTTGCCTTGAGAACTCCAACAAATCTGCAACACCTACATGTGGAAGAGAGATTAAGTTATGTGGAGTGACCTGTAGCTACTCTCGATTGTAAGCGAAAGAAGCTTCAAAAGAAGAAGATGACAGTAGTGATGATATGATAGTTGCACTAGAAAGGATTGACACAGACATGGGAACTAGAGGAGAAGATCATGGGTTATTTGACGACGTGGATTTCTTGGAAGAAATACAAATAAGTGGGGGA
Organism: Lactuca sativa; assembly: GCF_002870075.4. NCBI lineage: Eukaryota > Viridiplantae > Streptophyta > Magnoliopsida > Asterales > Asteraceae > Lactuca > Lactuca sativa. Next base: position 296,275,882 of record NC_056625.2, on the reverse strand, counting down.
GAAGCGTAACACCTAATTCTGGTTTAGGTAATGCTACTCATGTTTAAAGTTTTAATTTGGATTTTTGGGATTTTCTTTTCCTTCAACGCGGTGGTTAGGATACCACTGTGTGGTAATGCCAATTCTAGGTGGTGGGATGGACATTTAATTATTGTGGTACATTGTTTTAATGGGCACAAAACTCTAAGCTTTGGTCCTGAATCCTTATTTAAGGGATGTGATGGCTAGGGTTTCCTCAACCCCCATCATCTATCTTCACATAGAATTTCCATCAACCCCCGCCTCCCTTTTAGACTTTTAGCTCATTTTCGCTTGAATTTTGCCGCATTGAAGGAAAGAAGTGTGCATTGGAAGGAAGGAAGCAATAAGCTAGCTAGGTTCATGCCTTACAACATTATATGGACCATTGTAAGTCTTCATAATGTATGTTTTGGTTAATTTGAATTTTTAGATATAAGGTTTCATGGGTGCTGACCCATTTTGAACGAATGTTCTCGGAGTTGTGCAATCTCTATAACCGCAGTTGATTTATAACCAACTCTTAGTCCCTCTAGTTATAGATAAATGTCTTTGGTTGTGTTTTTTACCAACCATGCAATAAGTGTTGAGCCTTCTTTGACAAATCAAGTTTAGGTTAATGATCTTAAAGGATTTCTTCATTTTAATGGATAAATTTGGAAATGTTATCCATCAAATCACTGGACATAATCAGGCCTTTGAATATAAGCCTTGATCTGTAAAGATTAAATGCTTAATATGTGAAAATTTTGCCAAAGTAATTATGGTGCCGTCAAGTACTAACCACGGTGTGGAAGTTAGGGGAGCCTCGTAACTGGACCAAGTCGTTGTTGAAGGATGGCCACGATGCTTTGACCATTGACCTGTAACACTCATGTTTCTAGCCTATGCAATTATATTGAGTTGATAGTCTAGGTTAACCGTTGTAACTCATTTTGAAGAAATGAAAAGGAATTGTGTGAATATTATGTGAATTATGTGTTTTATGCTCAATTATTAGGGCTTAATTAATTAAGAATAAAAATAAGCATCAAAATTAAAGTGTGAGATAAGCTTGATATATTTACCTAAAGTTGTAGTGGTCAAAACAAGTATTTTGGGGATATAAAGAATACCAAAATCCGAGTTATAACGAAGAAGTTATGACCTGTCGAAGTTTCTCGACAAAACCGGCACGGTGCTGAATGTCGTAAAAAGTGAGTTTTTGATAAACTACTTTTTAGCCTTAGTAATCTAAACGAAATTCGTAGTATTCATTAAACTGAGAAGTTCGATAAAAAGAACGCCCAAATCTGACTTCGTATGAGGAAGTTATGATTTTTCGAAGTTTCAGCGTAGCAGTAGACAGCTAAAAACTCGAATTTTAAATCAAGCAATTTTTAGCCGACACAACCTAAATGAGAATTGAAGGTCTCGTCATTAGGAGCACAACGGTAAAAAGTCTGACGAAAACGGACGTTGGATGAAGAAGTTATGAATTTTTAACGGATTTCCTGTCCCGGTCTGTTAAAAATAATACTATAAAATTTAAAGTCAAAATTAGCCGACGAAGTCTAAACGGAAGTTGTAGATCGTAATTTTAGCTACGCGTGCATATAAAGAACGTCAAAACGGAGCTCGTATGCGAAAGTTATAAATTTTAGAAGTTTTGGCACGAAAACCGAGAAATTTCGCATAGTTACAATTGCCACGTCACCATCGCTTAGAATGTGATACGTGCCTGCTGAGTCACCTGGCTGCGGAGTCATCAGGCTGCTGAGTCACCGAGGCTGCTGAGTCATGCGAAGCCATGTGCCCTCTTCTGATTCGACCGAGGAGGAGGCCCAATCCGAAGCAGCCAGCTCCCCAGCCGAAGCTTCGCCCAGCTGCCGCGTGTGTCCGAGCCTCGCATAGCCTAGCTCCGAGTCTCGCAGGTGCGCCAGTAAGCCGCGGGCCACATAGAAGCCGCCAGCGAGCCCTCGCAGGTGCGAGCCATGCGAGCCTTCGCCTGCGAGCCTTCTCAACCATTGGATCAGAAGCTTCTCAGTCGTCCGATCAGAAGCTTCACCCTATAAATAGAAGGCTGCGAGCCTTCTCGGATATTTTTAAGAAATTGTCATTTTTAGCCCCTTTCTCCATATTTCTTTCATCTTAACATCCCGCAAAGCCCCGGTATCGATTGTAAAGCCCAGAATACCCCACGAATCGCCCGAGAAGCCTGGAAAATTTATCTTTTCGGTTTCGAAGCCCGACTTTTGCAGAGCCCGGTTTCTCAATAAAACTCCCGGTTTTATTAGAAACGATCGTTTTTGGAAACGAATTGCTGCCCGATTTTCACCAAAATAAGTGAGTGTGTAATTACTTTCAATTTACACATAGATATGAAGTATTTACCTTGAAATACGTGTTATGTGTAAATATGCTAATTGTTTATTCGAGGTGACTGTTGAATTGATGTTTTATACAAGTTTTAAACTGTATATGCTTTTTATCTACAAAATATGTTGGGTAGAACATGGGTAGATGAAATAGTTGATGTGTGTTAAAATGGTGAGAGGCCTCGATGTTGATGTTGTTGTTGTTGTTGTTGTAGTCATCTAGCAAAGTATAGATGATGACCACGGACTTTCTAGATAGTCCAGTGGAACACTAGCAAGTTCGCAAGTTGTAAGTGTTGATGAATTAAATGTTCATTGGCGTACTTCATCCCCCTCATGGTTGCCTTAAGGACATGTATGGCTGAGGAAACCCCTTAGCAGTAGTGTCCATCCTGATGATATTCCTTAGGCTAGGTCCCTTGTGATAGGTGTTTAGGGACGTAAAGTGAGGACAACGGGAATGGGTAATCAGGGTTATTGTTGATTGGTGAACTTAATAAGTATATTATTATTGTGGGTTGAAAACCTTATATGCTCACCAGGCTCCCAAGCCTGACCCACTCAGTTTTATGATTACAGGTAGTGGACCTCGAGCATAGTCGGAGGATGACGAGAGATTTTTGGATTATAGGCCAGTAGTTGTAAATAACTGTTGAAAGGCTTATAATTTCTTGTTTATGCTTTTGATCTGTATCGGAACAGGACATCCTGAGGTTTTGATATATATATGGAAAATATATACCTTCTTAATGAAGGATTTTGATAAACTTTTATCATATATTGTTTGGGGACAAATTCCGCAATATCTTATAAAAAGATTTCTCTGATTTTATTTTAAAAAGCATAAATTAAATCGGTCTTTTCTGGCCGAGAAATATAGGGATGTCACATGACCATTGACCATTTGTTGTTCACTTTCGACCAAATTTGAATTTTGGTCGACTTTATTGAAATTAAGTCTTAAAGGGATACAAGGGCTTTTTACCCTTAAAATATATTTTAATAAACTTACACTCGTTGAGGAAATGTAAATGAATACTTTACCTTGGTTACTTAATTAGGGTTAATTTTTATGTACATTTTGGGAAGACTTGATACCTTTAACGTGTGTTGTCGATTTCTATCTTGTCTTCTAGTCAGGTGAGCTCTTATAAATTTACTATTTATAAAGACTATTTGATTATGTTGTGTACGACCACAAATATCCTCTTAAGGGAAGTGTGGTAAGGATGATCGATACAACTAGAGAATAGCTTCTCGGAAGGAATTTCTAACTATGTTGTGTTAGTATGTATGATCACGAATAGCCTCTCTGACGGAAGTGTGATCAGATTATCTATGCTTCTAGAGAATAGCCTCTCGAAGGGAAGTGTGTTCAAATGATTTGTGTTTCTAGTCACACGGTGGTTATGAATATGCTACCATATGTTATGTGTATATATATGTGATTATTGTTTATTTTTTTGTGTATGATGTGATATGCTTATGATATGTATAATGGGTGAGTGTTGTGTTACCCATTAAGCCTTAGGCTTACTTACAATCGCTACTTTACGTCTTTAGTTGAAGCTTCTTCTGGTTTAAAGGGCAAGAAGTTTTGGTCGTTTGGGATAGTTGGACATTCTCGGGGGCATGACATCCACTCTATGTTTATCTTTTATTGACTTTTTTTTCAAAACAAGTATTTGTCTTATCCTTTTGATGATGATTTTGATAAATTATGATTGATGATGTTATGGATGGAACCTCTTTTTATTATTCATACTCTAGTTTTTTTTTTAAATGTTGATTTTTGAGACGTTATATCATCGTTCAGGAAAACTCTTACATTATGTTAGATTCAAAAAACATTTACATTCTTAATTACCTTTTAATAAAACCTAAATAGTCAGTTTTCCTTATAAAATAACCTGATGAAATGATGACATGGCATAAAAATAAAATAAAAAAAAACCACATGGATAAATGTTAAAGGCCTTCGTTAATACCAAAACAAAACATAAGTAATTAGGTTTTATGTCGTTTAATTGACATATAAGAAACACAAAAGAACTAGTAAGTAATTTACGGATTAACATAAACTTATCGGAATTGAACCCATTAAGTAATTTGAATCGAGATCAAGAACCATTAACGGAAGTTTAGAAAATTAAAAAGGAATCAACTCCATAATCCGATTTTCAGATAGCACTACTTGAGTAGGATTATTACAAGCAGTAAATGTATCTTCAATTTAACCGCAAAAGATATTACTTGTAACGTCCCAAAAATACCGATAAAATTTTCATTTTAAACCATTTGTTTCATACAAAAATTAGATCCCAAATTAATCAGAGTAACTTGTATTTTCAAAACATCAGGTTAAAAACACATATAATCAGCACAGAAAAGCCATCGGAGGATGATGTGCAGTCCATTCGGTCCCTTCCTTTTGAAACTGGAAGTACCTAAAAAATTTCAAACCACAAACCATAAGCACAAAGCTAAGTGAGTTCCCCAAAATACCATATACCATACATAGGTTAGGGAATGTTATGTGTCGACCATAGTCTTACAATCAACATTAGCCATGCGCAACATCGCGGTCATTCCATGCCATGTCGGGGGCCAAAATTTTGGTCTTACATATAAGTGTCCAGTGCCACATCATGGTCCTCCATGCAAGAATCATGAAGACAACAAGCATTCTACATATAATTGCTAGGGTCCATAGCATTGTCTAGCATACATCTGTCGAGATCCACCTCCCGGTCTTTACTACAATTGCCAAAGGCCACCACCTGGTCTTCCTCCATAGTAAAGTTAGAATACTCGCCTAACTTACAAAGTCGACTAGAACTCAGCTCAATGTCATGTTGTCCATTGCCAATAGTTTCCCCTGCCAATGAATTGGTGCTAAATGTTGGGTTTTGAGCATTCTAACACTCCTAAGTGTACATGCATCCCTAAATATCTTGGATCTATGTTTTTTGTATTATACATGCAAATATGAATATTCCAAGGTATTACCCTTTCTAGCATAAAATCCTTGATACCTGGGTAATATAACAAGTTAGAATGCATACCTTTTAATGAAGCTTAAAGTCTTGAACTTTAAGAGCTTAGCCCCAATAGTGTGGAAGCCTCAAGTGGAATCACAAATCACCAAAACACCTTGGAAGAAATTGAGAGAATATGGATACTTGGCTCACACTTATGAAATCGGTTATTGCCCTCTTTAGTGTTTCTACACTACTTACTAGCCACATTTCATGAACCAAAGACCCTTTATATACTGTGGAGGATTAGGGTTAAACCCTAATACCCATGACCTTTCATTTCCTAGGATCCAAGGGTTAAAGCTCCATGGACTATCCATGAAGACTTAGCCCAACCTAAATGAACTTGGCCCACTACACATATATATCTAAGAGTCCATATTTAATTAGTTCCTTTTGATCACTTAATTAATTATAAATTAATTCTTGATCAATACTAATTAAATAATATGATTACATATTAATATATTAGAACTTATAATATATTAATATAAATCATAAATATACTATTCTCAGAAGACTATTCATGTAAATTGTGTCGGTGAAGTGCGACCCAAATGGACCATGCCATGTCGGGTCAAGTTCATACCAAATATAGTTATGGACTTAGACATTAATCCAATAGTCTCCCACATGGATAAGTCTAAAACTATAATAGAGTATGACTTCAAAATCTAAGTGGCAATCGTAGCTCTTAAAGTCGTTGTCAAACTCTGACCTTTGTCAACGAATTGTCCATTAGATAAGGGATCATATATTCCTCCATTCTAGATATCATATGGACTGAGACGTGGATTATAGTCATTCTCTCTGTCCATTTGTTTTTTCCCGATTTTCGATTCACGACAACTGACTGATTGAACAAATCAAATCGGTCTTGGCTTGGCCAAGCATTCACATGTGCCATCATTAAATCATCGAGGGGCCTACGGATATCGCTATTATCCCGAAGGTAAAAGGAATGGATAAACGTCGACTCATATTGCTTGTTCTACTACTTATTGAATCATACACAAAGGCACGTTTTATAACATTGAGTTACTGAATGCGGTTTCGTGCAATCAATGTACAACCAACTCAAAGTAACAACTCATACCTCTAGTTTTGAAGAATATAAGATATTATCGTCTCATGATCACTCGTGATAAAATCCGTTAAGTGATTCAAATGAGAGTGGGTTGAATCTAATACTTAGAACTTATGAGCACCCATGAGTGTTGTAGCACAACTTTTTCCACCAACTTGGACTTCTACAAGCCAACCCATGACAGTCTTGATTCATATCTACTTCCAACATATGACCGACTATGGATGGTTTGAATAACTTAGTCATTCCGGAAGAATAACCTAGTTATTATGGAAGTCAAAACATGCAAAGTGAAACACAAGAATAAATGAATCTAATATGGTATCAAAACCTATGAATATAAATAAAACACTTTCTATTTATCACCATACTGATTACTCATTATTCATTGTTTCGGTTTTATCAACTTTATAATTGAATTAAAACACTAGGTGTCCCATGCTCCAAGCATGTACACTATGTTTTCTAAACAATAGCTATTCCATACACCAAGTATGAACTCTATATTTGTCTATGATCCTTTTCTTTGTCAACTAGATCTATTGAACACAATTTCAATGATCCTCTTTTCACACTCCGAATTCCTTGTCTTAAATGTAAGAATTCCAAATTTCTATCATATATCGAAATCTGTTTAGATTTTAAACTTATATGAATTGTTCCTCTTGTAATGATTATGCACAAAGCCACAAGGGCTTGGAAACAATCATTACAGAGTATCCCAATGGAGGGCAATTCCATGGAAATGATGTCATAGATTCAAAGTGCATTGCTTTGAACATGCTTCTTGCATTAAGTTTCTTTAACCTCACATAGATTGCTTCCACCTATGAAGACAACTTTATATTCCCATTCTGACTACCACTTCTGAACAAGAGTTGCCTCTTTTCAGACTATGTGAATATGGTCCTTTGAATACTAACAGTATACTTCCAACTGTTCTTGAGCAACCAATCTTTGGTAAACCTTAGATTATCCTCGACAATTGCTTAATCACTTTAGTCATATCCAATTCGAGACATTTTCCTCCTTAATGCCCCAAGGCATTTGGAAAATTCAGAAAGGATAAATATTATAGCACATGTAATCGATCTTGTACCCAAAGTAAATGGGACACGATTCATGATGTTTCACATAAAGACATGGTTCTAGACCAGTCTTTTGCCATAATAATTTTATTTTGCCATATTCTGAAAATTTGACTATGAAAAGGGATGTTGTAATCATAATTGAATTTTGAGAACGCAATATATAGAATTTTCTTCAATTGAACCAATCTAACATGAAATTCATATATATATTCTTGACTAAAGGTGATTAAAATCTCAATATAAGCTCTTTAGAATGATTCTAAACTCAATCTAAGCTTTTTAGAATTGAAATGAAGTATAATTTCCTCTCCCTTAATTATAGCAAAACAACTTTTCAAACCCCTCCAACCCCATGAATTGAAACTTTTGTTTTCTATAATTAATATTGCTAACTTGCAATACTTATCATAATTATCATGCTCCCACTAACATGATGATTATTAGCATAACACTTATGCTCCCATAGCTTTGACATGTATCCAGAAAATAGTTGGACCTCTAGAAGTCAATACTTTATTGACATTCTTACCAAAGTTTAGATTTCTAATACTAGATTGCTTTGATAAGGCTTTATCAAAATCATACACCTTATCTTAGATAGATCACACGTGTGCCTAAACAATTTTAGAACTATGAAAAAGGGATTCCATAATCATAGTCTCAATTGTTTAGACCTTTTGCCATTTCTCATAAGTCAATGTTAGTGTGCCGGTTAACCACACACTCTCCATTAACGACTTTAAGAACTGCAAATATCACAATTGCTATCTACTTAAAATCTATTTAGTGAAAGAATTACCTCACCATCATTTTCATGAATCGGAGAGAAACCTTATGACACTTAGATTTTATGGTGTATGTGCTCTTATCCATGTGAATTTCTCAAACCATAATCACAAGACTAGGTTAGTGACAAATCCTAACTCATATGGATTGAACTTGTGCAATCTTAACTTCTTGCCACCTGGCAGCTCAAGGGTCTGCCATTGCTTCTAAGTAGCTATGCAAACAATTGAGAACATATAGAACTCAAATGTATAGCCAACTTAACTGGAATGGGCACTGAAGTGTCAACATGATAGGTTATAAACCTCTAGTTGTGTGCTAGTGATGAAATACAGTTTTTATTCTTGATTACATCTTGAAACCCTTTCAGGATCTTTTAAACTCCCACTGTCTCCTTGACCTATAAGACTTTCTTGTCAAATATTCAAGAGATAGTGTGGATTCTAATCAAGACAAACACTTAACACAATTGGCCTTAGTTGGTCTTTGTATTATCCAAAATTTCACAACTTACCAATTTCAAATGTACAAGAGTAGAAAACTTTTACTCTTACATTTGTCAAGTGTTTTAAACCTTCTTTAAGACATGTCACTCAAGTTACAATCTTAGAGTATAACTCGAAGAATTGTTTTTGGAACGAAGTATGAATCATCTTCTTGATTTAACCACTTCAACAATTCATAACTCCTCTTCTTAACTATCAGAATGCACTTAGAGGATAAATTGTGCTAAGGTCTCAAAATCATTAAGATGATCTTAAAACATGATACTAAGGTACTCTCCCATCTTTTCAGATTTGAGAAACTTTTATCCTTCTGCGTAATTTGATTCTTCTTCTTCGTTCTGTCATACATTGAAAATTTTCCAATGTCTCAGAATTATACTTAAGCTTGTAAGTATAATCATATTTACTAAACCTTAGTAAATCATGACGAATAGTCTTGTCCATCTTTTGTGGTAAACTTTGGCTAGTGCAGAAGAATGTGTACTTGATCCCTTAGTCCTTCTCTTGAGTCACATATGCATGTGAACACAGAACTAGTCTTAATTTTACCAAAGTTGAAAATTCTCATACATCACACTTAACACCTTGTATGATTCCAAGTTCCGGTCCAATTGAAACTTGGGTGATGAGAATCTTTCCTTATTTGGTAAATTTAGACACTACCACAAAAGAAAGCATCAAATTCATATTTCCAATATTGCTATAAACATACAAACATCAAGTTTCATGAATGCCATTGTAAGGAGATAAAAATAAAGTAAAGCAAACTTTAATTTATTTTAAAATGCGAAAAAAACTTTTTCCTTACAATGTAACTTGAAATGAAAACTATGCTATTACATGTTTCCTAGTAATCTATCATAACTCCTAAGAAGTAGCTCAAGAATCTGATCTTCAACCAAGCGATAGAAATCCATCTTTGCGGTCAGATTCAGGATAATCTTTCTTTAAGTTTCCTTCAATTTTCCTTTGATTCTTAAAACATCAACATGTGACCCAGTCACATCATGTAATAAGAGTCTCAGAAAAGAAACTTAATGCAGCTAGATAGTGGACTTTACCTGAAGTAGAGTCAAACTTATTGACTTTACCAGCCTTATGATCTTTCAGGTAAATTTGGCAGCTTCGCAACCAATGGGATTTCCTTTTGGCAATATAACATATGGACGCTTTGGTGATGATACATGGGACTATCACAGACTTAGTTTTTCTCTTTACCATTTGGTCAACCGAGTTAACTATGGTCAATCCCTTTCCATTGGGAAGATAATGCTTTTTTGGATTTCTAGTGTCATCATTGTCAATGTCCATAAAGATTTGGGAAGTCGATCTTTTAATCAAATTTGCTTTACTAGCTTCCAATCATTGTTGATTCAGCAGCACCAAGCAAATAGATAAGATCATTAAGGGTCTTGTCATATTCTGTTTCATAGGAGTCCCAAAGGACTCACTATGTGACTTAGAAAGTGATTGAACCACCGATATTCTCAATACATTGACACCCAACTCTCCCGGCTTGTCAATATGTGACTTAATCTCCAAGATGTGATCATACATAGACCTTGCTTGCCAATAGGGCTTGAGTGACCTTGAACTTGTGGGTTAGGGAGAATAATTAGAGTAGGTGGAGGCAGTGAAGTTCCAAGAGATTTAGGAAGATCATAGATGTCTGAACTAGACATCTATAATGGGAGAAATTCAAGTAAAGTTGATTTAAGTCCATAGTATAACACCCAATATGAAATATTAAGGCAAGGAACCAACACAACATTTTATAACTTGGAAGAAGGATGTCGTAATCCAAGCTATAGAATATTTGAAGGTAGGTGAATGACGATTCACTAATTTCCACCATGAAAAACAAAATAAATTATTAGGTTTTTAATTGGATTTGAAACTCCTAGATCTTTTAAGATTCATTGAACTGTTCAATGGCATATTTCAATCTCAAGTGTAACCTTCAGGTTTTGTGACTGGGATGCCGAGGTTCACAAAACAAGGTGTGAAGTAACCATGCAAATTACTTGGTACCCTTAAGTGTTTACCCCTCAATCGATGTGTCGGTTAACCACACACGCTCCATCGATACTATGATAAACATTATGTTACCCTTTGCCTACCTTGTTAAATACGAGTTAGTGTGCCGATTAACCACACACGCTCCACTAACCGATTTAAACAAAGTGCAAAGTGGCATTTCATGGCTTAGCACCTTATTCACATTTTCCTAAGTAACTAAGATTGGGTATTTATAAAAGGTTTAGTTACTTAGTATTTATCATTAATACTTTTAATGAAGGAAGAATTATAGTCCTTGTCCTACCTGTAACGCCCGTAGATCAGGGCTAGTCAATTTAGAGACAATAAGCATCAAAAATGACTTTTTGATAGAAGATTATTTAGGATGAATAATCCTAACTAAGTTGTAGTATATGCTACAAGGTTTCCGTGCATATAAAGAATGCCAAAATCCGAGTTATAACGAAGAAGTTATGACTTGTTGAAGTTTCGCGACAGAACCGGCACAACGCTGAATGACGTAAAAAGTGAATTCACATTAGAGTGATATTTAGCCTTAGCGATCTAAACGAGAATCGAAGATCTCGTTGTTAGTAGCGAAACGACGAAAAGTTAGGCAAGAACGGACGTCAAACGAAGAAGTTATGAAATTTATAACGAAATTTTCTGTCCCGACCTATTAAAAATAAATAATAAAAATAAAAGTCAAAATTAGCCGACGGATTCTAAACGAAAGTCGTAGAGCGTAGTCTCACCTACGCGTGGATATAAAGAACGTCGAAAACGGAGTTCGTATGAAGAAGATATGAATTTTCGAAGTTTATTAATTAATTAATAATTAAATTTAATTATTAAATCCCGGTTTTATCCGAAGGCGAGTCATCGGACTCATCCGAAGTACGCCCCGCGTACAGCGAAGCATGATGACCTTCGCACTCGAGTTCTTCGGATGACGCATGCAGTGACGTTTCGGACGCGTACGCCCCGCGTACTCCGAGGCTCCAGCCTCCTATAAATAGGATGCGAGGGCAGCCGGCTCAATTGCTATTTTTCTCTCTTCTCTCTCTCGTTTTGCATCGTTTTGCGTGCCCGAAGTGTCCCGATGCCCCGGTCTCAAACTCGAATCCCGAAGCAAGATCCGAAGCCCCGAGAATCCCGAAGAGCGAGATTTCCGAGCCGAAGCTCTGCCCGCGAGAAGTTCAATTTTTGTGAAGATCTTCTAGATCTGCGGAGATATACTACTTCTGCAAGCCGTAGTGCTGTCTGATCATCTTCTGATCAAGTGAGTGTATACTATCTTTCATAAACACGATAATAATACAAGTATGGTTTGAGTGTATTAAGTATATTGTTGTTTATATGTGTGAGTGTGTAGTTACTTTCTTCTAACGCATAATTATGAAGTATTTGCTATGAAATACGTGCTATGTGTTATATATTAATTGTCTATATGAGATGGGCTTGGAATTGATGTTTTTATATGGGTGTTAAATGATTTACATTATATATGTAATTTATATCTACAAATATGTTGGGTAGAACATGGGTAGATGAAATAGTTGATGTGTGTTGCAAGAATGTGATAAGAGAAAGGTGAGGATACAATGGTGATGATAATTAGGTGATGATAGAGAGGTGATGAATTTATGAGTCCAGGTAATGTTGTGGCTACGTATTCATGCGATGATAGTTTATCCCTTATTATGAATTACGAGTCCAGGCGATGTTGTGGCTGAGTATTCATGCGATGATAGTCTAACCCTTATTATGATTTACGAGTCCAGGCGATGTCGTGCCTGTGTAATCATGCGATGATACCCTAACCTTTACTAGACATATATTGAGGGATTGATCCCCGAATTAGTATTGTCTATATGATACAGGCGATGATCCTTAGGAAAAGTTCTTAGGAACAAACATATAATGAAATAAGATGTAAAGAGATGAGAGGTAAACATGATATAGGAGATGACCCTTAGGATAATATCTTTTGGGAAGATTAAATGAAGATAATGGGAATGGGTAATTGGGTTGATTGTTTGATAATGAAATATAATAAATGTATTATTGTGGGTTGAAAACCCTATACGCTCACAAGGCTCCCAAGCCTGACCCACTCAGTTTTCTTTGCATTACAGGTGATGGCACAAGAGTATAAGTTGGTGGACTTGACGAAAGATGTTGGGATTATAGATCAGTAGTTATAAATAATTGTTGTAAGGTTTATTTTATATTGTTTATGCTTTTGGTCTGTATCGAACATGACATCCCGAGGTTTTATTATTTAATGAAAATACATTCTCTTTGAGAAACGTTTTGATAAATTTTATCATATTTTATTTTGGGAACAAATTCCGCAACTCTTTTAATCAAAAGATTACTCTGATTTTATAAAACAAAGCATAAACAAATTGGTCTTTTCTGGTCGTAAAATTGGGGATGTCACAGTTGGTATCAGAGCATTAGTTTAAGCGAACTAGGAATTTGTAGGAAATTTCTAGACTTAAACTTAGAATGCTAAGTAATGATTGTGAAGAGTGTGTCTAAAATATGTTACGTAGTACACCTAAATTGACACAAGCACTAGTTTATTTTAGGAATGATACCTAAAATGCTTTTATGTGCTAAATGTTTTGTGTGATAGCTATATTGATGCTATTATTTGTTCGGATCTATGGTCTGTTGCCGATCGGATCTGGAAACCTTATGTGTTTAGGATTCTAAGCATATGGCTATGATATTAGAACTAGCATGTAAACGTTTCGGGGTGATAAGGAGATTTATACGTTTATCGTAATTAAAGCTTTCTTATCTTAAAATTCTCGCTTGGTACACCGAATGTCTGCTTGGATGTACAAGGGGTCATAGTGAAAACTCGTAGAGAAATTGAGTAAATGGAGGAAATGAAGAAGGCTTATGATAGTGGATGACACCTATCGGAAGATATCATAAGAGTGGTATCTTGCCTTTAGAGTATGTCTTATGAAATAAAAGTACGTTTAGAGGAGTACGGTACGTCTAAAGTACACCTTCGATTGGCAGGATGATGGAACGATTGGTGAAATTCTTGAAGTTGTCTCATCGTCTGATATTTTCATCACCAATCGAGTTGAAGTAGAGTTGATGATTGAAGATTGAGCAATGAAAAAGTCCTAGTAGAGTCTAGGGAAATTGTTTATGATTACTTGGACACATTCGTATGTGTTAAATTGTTTTGTGATTTTCTTGTATGGTGACTTGGTCGACTGCGGGACAATACTTGAGACGAGTATGAGTAGGTTTGAAAGGTAGTAGATGCATATACTACCGGAAGCACAGGACTCGCACTTGGATCACGGAAAGTCACAAGGTTACCAAGAAGCTAGTGATTGATTCCATTTTATTCTGGTATGTCATTAACATTGTTTCGGTAATGACTAGTAAGATGGTTCTTGTTCCGACCCTAGTGGTCATATTTAAATTTGAGTTCGACTACAAGGAGCATGTTACGTGGTCTAGAGGACCATGTTAGATGTAACATCTGACTTAATTCAGAAGGTTGAAGTTAATGCGATTGATAGTGCCGCGCTCGTTGTTAAAAGAAGTTTGTAGGTAGAAATGCTACATGCTGAAATGTGATTATATCACATTAGAATATGAAGGAAGGTATATTCCATTCTGGAATTTAACTTTATTAAAGACCGAGTCTAAGCGTCGCATCGTGCGATAAGAGGTTAAAAGAGCACGACCCATCGGTTTGTTACAATAGATAAAGCAAAGTATTTATCCTGAGAAGAAGAAGGAGTCCACAATGAGGAATTATTTGGTAACATGAAGGTTACGATTGAAAGTACAACATAGTACGATAAGCAAATGCAAGATTTGGCATCTTCTACGGTCAAGAAAGCCATAGAGTTAAATACTCTTTCGAGGAAACATAGAAGTTACGGTTATTACCTAGGATGAATAGATAACGTGTGAAATCATTATGCAAGTCCTATTTCGTTGATGATTCCGGGACGTAATCATCCTAAGGGGGAGATAATTGTAACGCCCGTAGATCAGGGCTAGTCAATTTAGAGACAATAAGCGTCAAAAATGACTTTTTGATAGAAGATTATTTAGGATGAATAATCCTAACTAAGTTGTAGTATATGCTACAAGGTTTCCGTGCATATAAAGAACGCCAAAATCCGAGTTATAACGAAGAAGTTATGACTTGTTGATGTTTCGCGACAGAACCGACACAACGCTGAATGACGTAAAAAGTGAATTCACGTTAGAGTGATATTTAGCCTTAGCGATCTAAACGAGAATCGAATATCTCGTTTTTAGTAGCGAAACGACGAAAAGTTAGGCAAGAACGGACGTCAAACGAAGAAGTTATGAATTTATAACGAAATTTTCTGTCCCGACCTATTAAAAATAAATAATAAAAATAAAACTCAAAATTAGCCGACGGAGTCTAAACGAAAGTCGTAGATCGTAGTCTCACCTACACGTGGATATAAAAAACGTCAAAAACGGAGTTCGTATGAAGAAGATATGAATTTTCAAAGTTTATTAATTAATTTATAATTAAATTTAATTATTAAATCCCGGTTTTATCCGAAGGCGAGTCATCGGACTCATCTGAAGTACGCCCCGCGTACAGCGAAGCATGACGACCTTCGCACTCGAGTTCTTCGGATGACGAATGCAGTGACGTTTCGGATGCCTGTACGCCCCGCGTGCGCTTGTACGCCCCGCGTACTCCGAGGCTCCAGCCTCCTATAAATAGGATGCGAGGGCAGCCGGCTCAATTGCTATTTTTCTCTCTTCTCTCTCCCGTTTTGCATCGTTTTGCGTGCCCGAAGTGTCCCAAAGCCCCGGTCTCAAACTCGAATCCCGAAGCAAGATCCGAAGCCTCGAGAATCCCGAAGAGCGAGATTTCCGAGCCGAAGCTCTGCCCGCGAGAAGTTCAATTTTTGTGAAGATCTTCTAGATCTGCGGAGATATACTACTTCTGCAAGCCGTAGTGCTGTCTGATCATCTTCTGATCAAGTGAGTGTATACTACCTTTCATAAACACGATAATAATACAAGTATGGTTTGAGTGTATTAAGTATATTGTGGTTTATATATGTGAGTGTGTAGTTAGTTTCTTCTAACGCATAATTATGAAGTATTTGCTATGAAATACGTGCTATGTGTTATATATTAATTGTCTATATGAGATGGGCTTGGAATTGATGTTTTTATATGGGTGTTAAATGATTTACATTATATATGTAATTTATATCTACAAATATGTTGGGTAGAACATGGGTAGATGAAATAGTTGATGTGTGTTGAAAGAATGTGATAAGAGAAAGGTGAGGATATAATGGTGATGATAATTAGGTGATGATAGATAGGTGATGAATTTACGAGTCCAGGCGATGTTGTGGCTACGTATTCATGCGATGATAGTCTATCCCTTATTATGAATTACGAGTCCAGGCGATGTTGTGGCTACGTATTCATGCGATGATAGTCTAACCCTTATTATGATTTACAAGTCCAGGCGATCTTGTGGCTGTGTAATCATGCGATGATACCCTAACCTTTACTAGACATATATTGAGGGAGTGATCCCCGAATTAGTATTGTCTATATGATACAGGCGATGATCCTTAGGAAAAGTTCTTAGGAACAAACATATAATGAAATAAGATGTAAGGAGATGAGAGGTAAACATGATATAGGAGATAACCCTTAGGATAATATCTTTTGGGAAGATTAAATGAAGATAATGGGAATGGGTAATTGGGTTGATTGTTTGATAATGGAATATAATAAATGTATTATTGTGGGTTGAAAACCCTATACGCTAACCAGGCTCCCAAGCCTGACCCACTCAGTTTTCTTTGCATTACAGGTGATGGCACAAGAGTATAAGTTGGTGGACTTGACAAGAGATTTTGGGATTATAGATCAGTAGTTATAAATAACTGTTGTAAGGTTTATTTTATATTGTTTATGCTTTTGGTCTGTATCGAACATGACATCCCGAGGTTTTATTATTTAATGAAAATACATTCTCTTTGAGAAACGTTTTGATAAATTTTATCATATTTTATTTTGGGAACAAATTCCGCAACTCTTTTAATCAAAAGATTACTCTGATTTTATAAAACAAAGCATAAACAATCGGTCTTTTATGGCCGTAAAATTGGGGATGTCACACTACCCGTTCGGCTAACGACCATCCACCGGTCAAGGAAGAGGTGGGTGAGAGTGGACACCCATTAAACTGCCATTTTATAGGCAGTAACCTTATACCCCCCTTATAGACCAGCTTCGTGAATGAGGCCTACTAATCATAAGACTGACTTGCTCTTATACATACATACATACATACATACATATATATATATATATATATATATATATATTAACTTATAATATTATAATGTATAAGGGTTGAATTTTAACTTTCAATATTCTAAGGGCTAAACTTGGAATAAAAGTATTCATAAGAGAAAACTTTTCAAATTCCAAAACTTGAGGGCAAGTTTTGAAAATATTCACAAACTAATTAATTCTATAACTTATGTGTTTAAAGTAGTTTTAATTAAAAACTCTTCAAGTTCCATAACTTGAGGACAAATTATGGAAGACTTTAAACTGTTAAAGAATGTAACTCTTCTTCTTTGTAACTTATGGAACTAATTAAGGTTACACATTTTAATGATTTAATGAAGTGACTCTTGAACCTCCATAACTTGAGGACAAGTTATGGAGTCATAAAACCATTTAATTAGGACAAGACTCTTCATTTTTGTAACCATTGCCAACTTATATTAGTTTTAAGAAACTTTAAAGTGACTTTTCATGTAACTTGAGGACAAGTTACACAAACACATTCTAGAATCAATTCTTAGATTAAAATGGATCAAAGACACATAATCAATCAACATTTTCTATTAATCTAAGCAACTCATATCAACAAGATAATTGGAATCAAACTTTTTCATATAATTAGCATCACACTTAAACTAATACAAAACATGAATCTATTGACAATTATATTTGAAATTGGATTAGTATGAACATTACCATATCAATAATAAGTTTATAGTCCAAAAACAGCTTAGGGTAATGTTCCTAGTCTAATTCCAGCCAAAACAGTCGAATATATGTTGTCTGGGGGTCCAACTCATCGAGTGCATGAACAAACTCGACAAGTTGGATGCTTTTTGCGTTGGACTCGGCGAGTCCATCAGTGGACTCGGCGAGTCTGCTGTGCAGACAGCACCAAAATTTTATTTTTAAGCAGTTTAAGCAAGTATAACAAGAAAACAAGCCTATGCTCTGTGATGAGATTAAAACGTTAATCTTTGAAGATCGATTAGATCTTAAACAGGTAAGTAATTATAAAACAGCAAGAACACGATAATAAGAACAAGGCAAAAGTGAATCAAACGTGTCGAATGATTAAAACAAAATCCTCAGAAGAGCTCGATTAAGAACATCAACTGTAAAGGATTGGTAGGTTACAAGAACGATCAAAGAAATCTGTAAATACTGTCGTTACACTCTAGATTAATCGTTAACCTAATATGCATGCAAGCATATACTTATATACTAAACATAATGGGCTCTCGGTTGGACAGGCCCAAACCGGAATACAAATAAAGTAAATAAATAACCGAGCCCAAAGACGCAACACTTTAATAAATCTTCAACCCAACAATCTCCCCTTTGCGTCAATTGGAGCGAGACCTTCACTTGTTACTTGGGCCAGCAGCGGAGCCAGGTACCTTCTTCTTCACGGTGTTAAACATACGAGAGATAAGAGCCAGAATCGTCTGCCTAAACCTGATGTACCACTGGATCATGTCATTGAAGTACTTAACGTCATCCGCTGTATTCTCTTTGCACCTTTGGATGATCGATAACACATGCTCTAGACAGGCAGTGGTGTATAGATGTTTGCCAGCTAAAGCAAAGAGACATTTCTGTCCTTCTGCTCTAGTGAACATAACCGAATTGCGTCTCGGGTCGATCTTGCCCATCTTCATCTGGTTGAGATCACTGGCCGATCCTACAGGAGCTATCTTCGATTTCTTCTTGAAGACAGTGGCAACCTCCTGATCCATAAGGGCAACCTCCATGATATAACAGACAATCATCCTCTTGAGATGGTCTATGATCGGACCATATTCAGCTTCATTTTTCAAGAGGATGTTATGCAGAACAATCCAATCATGAGGATTTAAGTTCGGTAGATCTGCCAGGGAGATATGATGTGCAGTTCTTGCAGATCCCCGAATCACCTTGAACCGAACGTTTATGAATCTACCTTCGGTGTAAGGCTTCAGTACCCGAACGTTCACTATCTTCTGGGTGCTCCAACTTAGATACTGAGGACGAGCAGCCTTCAGATAGAAGTCGATGAGCTCCCTATCAAGCTCAGCGTTCGGATGAGGGACTTCAAAGATATTTGAGAAGGCGTGGAAGATAAACGCCTTTCGAGTCAACGGCATGTCGAACTGCGAATCGATAGAATTAACGCAGTCAAACAAAATCACCGGCTCGAGCCATAAGATGCTGGGAGTGTCTATGGCCTCTTTAATCATTCGCTCCCGAGTCCATGCAGGGAAGAGAGTCTTCCTGCTCTCAAGGAGATCGTTGGCTTCCTTCTGCTTGCGTTCGGCTTCTTCAGCCTCTCGCACCACACGATTAACGTCATCATCAGCATTGCGACTGTTCTTTCGTTTCAACATGTCGGCAATGGTCTCCTTGTCTTCATCTTCATCTTCATCCTCAGCTATATTTTTCCCTTTGTCCTTCACACCCGAACCCGAAGCTTGACCAGTCGGAGGTGGTTCGGTTGTGTGAGTTGCTTTGGAGGAAGGAGGTGGTTTCGATCCGGTCTTCTTCTCTTCTCCCCCTTGTTTCGGATTGGACACGAAACTAGGTAAGCCTTCTATTTTGCTGAGAAGGTCCATGGTAGGAGAGAGCTTTTCAGCAAGGGTTCGCCTCACCGAATGGTTGAGAATTGGATCGTGTGCTTCTAGGATGTTGGATAACGCAGCGTGTACATCCGAAACACATGTCTTGATGACCTCCCTTTCGGATCGAAGAGCTTCCAGCTGTTGTTGAGAGTTGGATAGCTGAGTGCTCTTGACCTTGAGGGCGGTGGTTTTGCTTGCTAGAACGTCCATCAAAGAGTTTTCAGCTGCAAGATCTTCTTGTAGCTTAGCAAGGCGCTCATCGATGGAGGCACGAAGGGCCGAGTTGTCGTCGCTTAGTGATTGGCGAAGGTTGGCGAACGAGGTCAACTCCGTTGAGACGAACTTGGCCAATTGCTGAACAATGGGTTCCAAAGTTGTCTTTGTAGAATCCGCACTCTCCTGTAATGACTGCAACAGAGAAGAGGCGTATGTGAATAGTTTATCGACTTTTGCGGTCGCAGCCTCACAAGCTTTGGTAGAGGCTTCTATGGCGGCAGTTGCTGAAGCTACCGAATCATGCTGAGCCCTGAAGAAGGCATCAACAATCTTCTGAAGTGCAGCTTCAGATAGAGATGACTGTTGGTTGGAAGAAGAGGCGAGAAGTAAGTCAACCTTCTCGTTGAGCTCCTTAAGATGCTTCTTTGTCACTGGAGCATCATCCTCTTCGTCACTCTGAACCTGAAACGGACTAAAATAGACCAAATCGAAGGTCATGTTATCCCCGCCAAGGAACGGGTTATCTCCATCAGAGGCGTTATCTGGAGATGGTGGGGGTGTTGTGGGTTTTGTGGATCCAGGTTGAGTGTGGGGTGGGGTAGTTTCGGGTGGTGGTTGAGTGTGGGTAGGTTCGGTTGTATGGGTTTCGGTTTGTGGTGGTTCGGTTACGGGTGGGGTTTCGGTTGCACTGGTATGAACCCCCGTATCAGATACGTTGGTTGTAACCTTTGCAGTGGTTGTTGTTGTATCAGTGAAAATGGGTGGTGGTATAGGGAAAGAGGTTGGGGGAATAGTGGTAGTGGGGTTTATGGTGGGAATGGAAGTAGGGATGGTTTGAGTGGGTGAAGGGATGGGTGAGTTGTGGATTTCCATTTCTGGGGTAGGTGATCGGGGTGGGGTGTTGCCTCTTTGAGGGGTTTCGCCTCCTTGAGAGCCGTCCGAACCCGAACTCTCACCCTCTGAGTCACTTGAAGAGGAAGGGATGACAAGCTTGCGCTTCGGTTGAGTCTTCCTCCTCTTCGGCTGTGGGGACTGTGCAGCTTTTGTCTGTTTCCTCTTCTTGGGAGAAGGACCCTTAGGAGCTTTGGTCGCTTGCTTCCCTTTGTCCGCCTTTTTTCCCCTTGGCACCGGTTTGTCAGCATCGTGGATGGACTTGAGCATTTCCGGTGTGAGTTCCCTTGGCCCTGACTGTTTGAACTCCTTGATCGTCCTGATGATCCTGCTATCAGAAGGAACATCGTCGTACATTGTCTCCGGAATAGAGTCAATGAAGGAAAATTTGGATGCATCAGAAACGATTATCTTGGTGGTATGAAAAGTACCGACCGAAGACATCACTGCACCAGCAACAGTAGGAATATCCAGCTTATCCATCGCCCACTTGGTGATAAGAATCCAGAACCGGGCCAGCGACACCTCAGAATGTCGAGATGAAGAAGAAAGGCTCTGGATGAGCTGGTGCCATAGGACCAACCCAAAATCCAAGTTGATCCCGTTGTAAACGGCGTACATAATCGACAAGAAAAGTCGACTAGCACCGTCGGATCCTGAGCTCCGTTCCGACAAGCCCTTGAAGAGGACTGTGAACATGCCGTTCCACTGCGGCGGCAAGCAAGACTTCTTGAACTTTGCAACGGAGACGAGCACCTCCGTGTACCCCATGTTATAAAACATGTTGTAAAGATGGCCCACCGAAATCGTCTCCGGGTTGATTCTTGAAGAGTCAGCAGCAAACCCTAGCAGAGTGCAGAATCGCTGCCTTGAAATCGAGGTCTTGTGATCAGCAACCTCAAAGAACACCCGCTCAATTGTTTTGTCGTAATAAGCAGTCGCATACACTTGTGAGAGGACCACCATTGGCACAGACTCAATCCTGGAGAGAGCTGGAGCGATTTGGGAGTACTTCAGGCACTCGATGATCGGCGTCATGTAAGAGTCGTACGCCAGAGGATTGAGGTCGATCACTAGGCATTGTTGTGGACGAATGGGAAGGATTTGTGAGGTAGCATGGACGGAAGATGATTCTGCCATTGTTGAGGATTAAAGAAGATGATGAACAGGAAAGCTTTTTGGGAGTATTTGTTCTCTTGAAATTTCGGAGGCAGTAAAGAGGTAAATGGTGGTGAAGACTGCCTTTTATAGTGGGTGATAGGAGAGAGAAAAATCGTTTCAAATCTTCTATGGAAATACGAAAAGGTTTCCTGAATGACAGATGTGCGACAGTTGAGGCGTGCGATGATCACGTAGGAAAGAGAGTGTCAGATTCCTAGGATCACGCCGCCCAACAAGCGCCGTTTCAGAGAAAAAACCGTTCAATTCCTCACGCGCCTTTAAGTGCCAGAGAGATGACGCTTGGATTTCACACACGCGTCCACTTTGTCAGTAAAAGTATGTCCGTTTCAAATTCACACGCGCCCCTTTTTAATTTTTACCACCGGTTGAAATTCAATCCTTTTATTTCCCGTCTGAGTCAGCAACTCTTCGTCTTATCTTGTAAATCGCATCTTTTTGAATAAACTGCCCACGTGGAGAATAGTTGACCACGTCTTAATTATTAACCACCAATGTAATAAATCATCCTGAAATTAATTAGTAACGGAATTTTGGAAAATCAAAGACTTTCGTGCAAAGAGTGTAAAAAGAAAAGAAATAAAGCAACTCTTTTTGGGATTAACTGTGATGTCAATAATGACACGAAACTGATGATCCCGGGCACGAATCTCTTCCTTCAAGATCAAGAGAGACCCTAAAGTGTTAGTGTGGATTCCCGTTGAATTACGATCAAACACTTTTTAAGAAATGTTGAAAGGCTTCTTTTAATTAGGCTACATTAGGGTGGCTTTCGCTTTGATGCATCAATTCTAATCTTGAAATAAGAAAGAAAGTGATCAAAGTACTTGTGAGACCGGTGTAGTCTGTTGAACAAGTAGGTAGGAATTTATTTTAAATTGGCTTGGAAAAATATAAAATCTCAGATAAAAAAATTAAAAACTGGATCCCAAGGGAAGAAATGTTATGGTGTTTAACAATTTCATAGGAATCACACAAAATAAAATTTGAGATTTCATAAAGGTACATCCGTCAATTCTTTGGTGAAAACTTGAGCAAATTAATTGATCACCGTCAATTCAGATTTGGTGTTGAATGTTGGGTTTCACTCAGCTCGTAGTGACACGAAACTAAGATCATAAACACAGATGTTGTGTAACCATAAACCTCAGTGGTAATTTCTGAGAGTCTCAAGGGTTACGTTGATGAAACGGATGTAATGGAGAAGTGTAATGGAGATGGTGTAAGAAGATAAAGTACCTCTGCTGCGAAAATAAGGACCAAGCAGGAAACTCTTATCTCATGTGAGAAGAGAGTGAGGTAGCTCACGATTAGAATAAATGTGTTAGCCTTATTGGGAAGACAAGGTTTGTGTATACCAGGTCATAAAGGCTATTATTCAAAATCTTATGAGGCTTGGGACACATACAGCAGCATGCTTCTAGGGACAGTTAAGTAATTCATCAATTATACCCCCATAAACGAACGAACACACGAGAAAAAATAAAAGAGAAAAATATTTTTGGAGTTTTTGAGATTTATTTAAAGAAATAATAAAAAAATAAAAGAAAAAAAAATAATAAAATTAAAAGAAAAATAAGTAAGAGAAAAAAAAAATAAGACTTAAAAATAAGTAAGAGAAAAAAAAATAAGACTTAAAAAAGAACTTTGGAAAAAATATGAAAAACCGAACCCGAACGTTCGGTTGGTTTCGGTTGGGAAAAAATTGAAAAACCGAACCCAAGCGTTCGATTGGTTTCGGTTCCAGAAAATTTTGAAAAACCGAACCCGAGCGTTCGGTTGGTTTCGGTTCTTGAAAATTTTGAAAAACCGAACCCGAGCATTCGGTTGGTTTCGGTTCCTGAAAATTTTGAAAAACCGAACCCGAGCGTTCGGTTGGTTTCGGTTCAACAAAATTTTGAAAAACCGGACCCAAGCGTTCGGTTGGTTTCGGTTCAACAAAATTTTGAAAAACCGAACCCGAACCTTCGGTAGGTTTCGGTTTTGAAAAATTTTAAGAAACCAAGGAATTTAGACATGCGATTGGAAAATACTTTCAACACAAAGAAAAAACAATTTTGTACAGAAATATACAACCAAGAAAAACTACCTTTGAAGTGATGAGCGATTCAGATGGTTTAACCGAACCCGAACGTTCGGTTGGTTTCGCTTCTTACGTTTGAGGTTGAGAGGTAGTGTGAGGTACTGACTCTGATTCCATCATACCTAGCCCTTGCAATATTCTGTTGAATGATGCTTCAGGAAGAGCTTTGGTAAAGACGTCAGCCAGTTGATCAGCGGTTCTTACGAAGTGAACTTCGACGTTTCCATCTTCCACATGATCTTTGATGAAGTGATACCTCAGTGCTATGTGTTTGGTTTTAGAGTGTTGCACTGGGTTATGACAGATGCTAATTGCACTTTCAGAGTCACAATATAGTGGGATCTTCTTCATATCGAGTCCATAGTCTCGAAGTTGACTTTGGATCCAAATCACTTGTGAGGTGCAGGATGCAGCGGCCATGTATTCCGCTTCGG
The DNA here is from genome assembly GCF_002870075.4 of Lactuca sativa. Classification (NCBI taxonomy): domain Eukaryota; kingdom Viridiplantae; phylum Streptophyta; class Magnoliopsida; order Asterales; family Asteraceae; genus Lactuca; species Lactuca sativa. The sequence goes on along the minus strand of NC_056625.2, from coordinate 296,251,217 downwards.
CAGTAGACAACGACACACACGTTTGTATCTTGGATTGCCAGCTGACCAACTTCCCGTCAAGGAATTGACAGCCACCAGTAGTGCTTTTTCTGTCGAGTCCACATCCTCCAAGGTCAGCATCAGAATAGGCTTGAACGAAAAAGCCTGAGTTGGAAGGATACCATAGACCTAAGGAGGCAGTTCGCTTCAGATAGCGTAAAATGTTCTTCACTGCAAGCATGTGAGGTTCACGTGGGTTTGCCTGAAATCTAGCACAGTAACATAGAAAGAACATGATGTCAGGCCTGCTAGCAGTAAGATACATTAGTGAGCCTATCATTTGACGATAGAGCGTGATATCGACAGCCGGTTTGTCTAGGGATGGAGTTAGCTTGGTGCCGAATGCCATTCGGACTTTGACTTTGGAGTCTCCCATCATACCAAACTTTGCTAGGAGAGTCTTCGTGTAAGCTTCCTGATTGATAAAGATGCCTTTGGGTCCCTGTCTAATATTTAAACCAAGGAAAAAGTTAATAGGACCCATTGAGCTCATTTCAAATTTAGTCTCCATCAACTTTCTGAATTCAGCTGTTAAGCTGGGATTCGTAGAGCCAAAGATAATGTCATCGACATAAATTTGAACTATCATAAGGTGGTTACCTTCCTTTTTGCGAAAGAAGGTTGGGTCAACCGAACCTTGTTTGAATTTAGACATCTTTAAGAATTTAGTTAGCGTTTCATACCAGGCTCTCGGAGCTTGTTTAAGGCCGTACACAGCTTTATCCAGAATATAACAATGGTTGGATACTTTTCGTTCACGAACCCAGGAGGTTGCTCCACATACACGGTTTCTTCGAGTTCTCCATTAAGAAATGCACACTTTACGTCCATTTGGAAAACTTCAAAGTTTTTGTGGGCAGCATAAGCAAGAAATATTCTTACAGATTCCAGCCTAGCTACATGAGCGAAAGTCTCTTCATAATCAATCCCTTCCTCCTGACAGTATCCCTTTACTACCAGACGAGCCTTGTTCCTTATAACATTCCCTTCCTTGTCCATTTTGTTCCTAAAGACCCATTTGAGACCAACAACCGAAGCATCTGGAGGAGTTGGAATAAGGCGCCAGACTTTGTTCCTTTCAAATTCGTTCAGTTCGTCTTGCATTGCTTGAACCCAATCAGAGTGATCAAGGGCAGTGTTAACTGTCTTCGGTTCAACTTTTGATACGAATGAGTTAAACATACAAAACTCAACCTTTGAAAATAAGGATGTCTGTTTTGCCTTCAGTTGTGATCGGGTCAGAACCTTTTCAGAGACATCACCAACCACTTGAGAGATAGGATGATCTCTGGTCCATTTGGTAAGAGGAGGATAATTTGGATCAAAGGTTGGGTCTAGTTCAGCATTGATCATTTCTTCTGACTCGGACTGGCTATCGTAGTCAAGCGTCATATCATCATGCTCCCCCTCGATTGATGAGCTTTGAGAAACTTGAGGTTCAGGGGTTTCTTGTGATGCTGGACTTGCAGGCGTTGATGCACCTTCGGTTTGAGAAGCACTTTCGGTTGGAGAAGCACTTTCGGTTGCAGTTGTAGAGCTTGGCTCCCCCTCGACATGTGAGCTTGGCTCCCCCTCGACTTGTGAGCTTGGCTCCCCCTCGACTGAAGCATCGTTGGATGGAGGTTCATCAGAAGTCGATCCTCCTTCATTCATTCTCCTGGCAGCCTCTTCGACAATTTGCTTCATGTGGTCTACCTTGTTGTCTGCTGCACCTTCTTCTGAGAGAGAAGCTTTCTCTGGTTCGTCAAAGAGCTCTAGAAATTTCTCGTATAGATTAGCGATCGATACTGTGACTTGGCCAGTTTAAGGAAAGATTGCCCCTGCAGTGTCTTCTTTGGCTTGAAGCTTTTTGACATAGCTGTCGTCAAATGTCACGTAATATGTCTCTTCAATTTTTCTCGAACGCTTGTTTAGGACTCTGTATGCTTTGGATGTAAGAGAGTAGCCCAGAAAGATTCCCTCGTCGGCTTTGACATCGAACTTGTTGCGGTGTTCTTTAGAATTAAAGATGAAACACCGTGAGCCAAACACATGGAAAAATTTCACATTGGGCTTTCTGTTGTTTAGTATCTCATAAGGTGTGAGCGTGAATCGCTTGTTGAGATAGGACCTGTTCTGTGTAAAACAAGCAGCAGAAATAGCATCAGCCCAAAAATAAAGAGGTAAGGAAGGGAAACTTAGCATAGTTCGGGCAGCTTCACACAAAGATCGGTTTCGTCTTTCGACTATTCCGTTCTGTTGAGGTGTGTAAGGAGCTGAGAAGTTGTGACTTATTCCCTTTTCTGCTAGAAATTCTTCAAACTCCCTGTTCTTGAATTCCAGAGCATTGTCGCTCCTGATGTTGCGAACGACCTTCTTGAGCTGTACTTCAATTTGCTTGATAAACACTTTTAACTTATGAGTCGCTTCAGATTTGAGCTTTAGAAAGAACACCCATGTAAATCTTGAAAAGTCATCAACAATAACAAGAATATACTTGCTACCACCGATGCTTTCGATAGATGAAGGACCACACAAATCGATATGAAGTAATTCGAGTGGTTCAACAACTTTTGTGTTAATTACTGATGGATGACTTTGACGACTCTGCTTCCCCATTTCGCATGCAGCACACAAATGATCTCTATCGAACTTGAGTAATGGAAGACCCCTAACATGACCTCCAGTGACAAGTCGGTTGATATCTTTAAAGTTGAGATGAGAGAGTCTTCGGTGCCACAACCAGCTTTCGTCAGATTGAGCTTTTGATAACAAGCATATAGCTGGGTTTCCTTTGATGGGTTTAAGGTTTAGAGGAAACATTTCACCCTTTCGCTCCGACTTGAGAATTACTTTCTTTGTCTTTTTCTCAATAATTTCAGAACCTTCATCATCGAATGAGACTTTGAGACCTGTACCTCCAACAAGCTGAGATACACTGATGAGGTTGTGTTGGAGTCCTTCCACATAAGCCACCTTCCTTATAGTAAAGTCACCATTTGTTATCATCCCGTATCCCTTTATGGTGCCTAAAGAGTTATTTCCAAACTTGACATTGCCACCATTTGCAAGAGATCTGTATTCCCTAAGCTCCTCTTTCCTCCCTGTCATGTGACGTGAGCAGCCACTATCGATATACCATTCTTCGTCGAACTGCTCGTCACTTATAACTTGCAAAAATTAAGCAGATTTAGGAACCCAAAGTTTCTTGGGTCCACGTGAGCTTTTCATGGGAACAGGAACAGTAAGAGAGATGTCAACAAGATATGTTCGTTTTATAAGTGTTGTTTCATCTTTCTTTTTAATGGTAAAAACTTTTATTTTATTAGGATTGGGTGCGTTCGGTTTAGACTCTGGTGTGGATGTAGAAACCTTCTGTTTGCCCTTTTGTTCAGCCGATGAATGAGATTTTTGAGAATGAACAGAATGAGCTTTAGAGCAAGATGGAGATGAATTGGTGGAAGTAGAAGAATTAGATGAACTAGAAGAAGTGGGTTTAGATTGAGAGGACTTCTTGGCTGGAGACTCTAGGTGACCCTTTTGCTTTTGATCATTGGAGGGACTGACCTTAGAGTTTTGATCTCTTTCGACTTCAGAACCGAACCTTTGCTTTCGGTTGGAATCGTTCTTTGAACCGAACCTTTGCTTTCGGTTGAAGTCATTCTCAGAACCGAACCTTTGCTTTCGGTTGGTATTCTCTTGTGAACCGAACCTTGGCTTTCGGTTGTTGTGGCTCTCAGGCTTTCCGACAGGATTGTTTTCATACTTCAGATTCTTATCTTGATGTGAGAAGTATGTATTTTGAGATTGCCAGAATTGCCTCCTTTCTGAGAGATTCTTCCTGTATCTTTGGTTCCTTTCACGTTTCTTATTCCTCATCTGCTTCGGTTGATGATGAATATTAGCCTTCATTTTCGGTTTCTCCTTGGCTGGTTCATTTTGAACTGTAGGAGTTTCACTTTGAACTGAGGAAGTAGAGGGAACGTCTTCTTTTGCCGAACTTTCATTCTCCTGAGGAATGTCTTTCGTACCACTGGTGCTTGGCTCATCGAAATTATCTGGCTTATTCAAGGGTTCAGGTATGTATCTACCTTTACTCATCCAGGAGGTTTTTTCAGATAAGCCTACCGTTTCGTTTGCATTATCTATCGGAGCTGACCAGAAGTACTCATCACAGCCATCAGCATTGTCTTCGTTTACAATAGCTGTGAGTTCAGCCGTCTGATGTTCGGTTACTCCAGTGACCTTGTATACTTGATTTGGAGTAGTCCTGACCTTTTGATACACAACTGCTTTCTCTGCTAAGATCGGGGACTTTTGTTGGGACAATCGAGCGAACTCCACTGAATTTTCAGAAATTAGATTCTTGTGGTTTTCAGGTTCGTTTTTTACAAATTCTGAGCAGTCAACCGTGTCCTCTACAGAAATTTCACTCATGTTGTCATCCTCGTTAAGCTCAGATGCATTTTCAACATCAATTTTGTTTTCTGAGCTTACGTTGGCGTTTAAAGAGTCAAATTTTTGTATGGTTTCGGTTCTCAGTTTAAGTCTATCATTTTCATCCAAAAGATTTTTAAGCATGTCCTTGTGGTCCTTGGATTTAATGAAGGACTCTATTTTGTCCAGTCCATACATGTAGGTCGGATTGACATCATCAGATGATATCACACTCTCACAGTTATAAGCTTCGGCATCAATTTCATCCTCCTTAAACTCCAGGAAGGGCAAAATCATGCGATGGATCTTTTGACCTATTTCACAGTCTAAGTGAAGCTGAGTAATATTAGAGTAAAGACGTTTTGCAATTAAACAAAAAACATTCCGCTGTTTTAACAACTTTAAATTGTCTCGTTGTAAATAAATGTTTTCGTCTTTAATTTTAACTAATTCAGACTCCTTCAACTCGATCCACATGCGCCGCTCCTCACTCTTCGAAGACACCCTGCTTAATTGATCAGTTAGGTTAGAATTGGTGACTCGAGTTTGAGTTAAGCTACTATCTAGATGAGAAATTCTTGTATTAACATTTTTTAGTTCTTTCTCATATGAGGATTGTGGTACTTTAAATGAAATGAAAACCGATTGTACCTTCTTTATCAGTTCATCAAGCTCATTGAACTGCTGGCTGAGTGGTTTGGCCGTAAAGCACATGTCCTCCTGCCCCTTCGGTTCATCGCTTCCACCATCAGTGATGTATCCCCTCATCTGAGATACATCAGACACCATGAAGCATCTTCCTCCACTGCTCTCCTCCTTTGCCACATAAGCCTTTCCATGAGTAGGCTTCCTCACTTCATCGTCTTCTGAGTCGGTAGACCAAACTTCCGTGCTACCGAACTTGTCATCAGCAACCGAACCCTGCACAATAAGAGCATTCATAGAGGGGTTAGCGGTAGACTTCTTCTTTCTCATCTCATCCAGCCTTTTCTGCAACACAGCTTCCTCATCCTTTTCATCATCCTTTTCAGCCATGTTCTTAAGGACACAATCTTTAGCATAGTAGTTTTTCCCACCACAGTAGTAACAGCTTACTCCAGAATCACCATCCACCTTCGGTTCCTTCTTGGGCTCTTCAACCTTCGGTTCATTGTTGACTTTTTCTGAACTATAACTCCCCTGCCAGTTTCGATTTTTATTGCTGGGGAATCTCTTCTTTATGAACCTCTTGGGGTTAGACACCATCATAGCATAATCCTCAGACGTGAGGTCATACTCCTCCAAGTTAAAGTCTTCATCCTCCATCACAGCTTTACTTTTTGACAGGAGGGCCAGCGAACCAAGGCTTGAAACAACGTTCTTCTCCTGCAGTACTATCTTCTCCTGGGACTTGAGAATACCCACCAGTTTCGCTAAAGAATATGATTTAAACTGCTCATGGGCTTTGACTGTTGACACCACAGCTCTCCATTCTGACCTTAGACCATTCAAGAACGTAACCTTCTGCTCGATAAGCTTCCTTTCGATGTCATGTTTGATCATCCTGCTGAGAAGATGATTGAAGCGATCGAACGTCTGGGTCACTATTTCTTCGGCTCCTTGCCTGAATTCTCCAAACTCAGATAAGAGCAAGGTTTGGATAGAATGTTCAAGATCCTCGTCTGTAGAGTACAGTTCACGAAGTCTATCCCAAACTTCCTTTGTCGTCGTGCATGAGCTGACCAACCTGAAGGTGTCGGACTGAAGGGCGAATCTGATTAACCTTAACGCCTTGATATTGCACTGGAATTTGTCCTTTTCATCTTGTGCAATATCTTTAACATCCTTCAGTAGATCATTGTACTCCTTTTGAGTTTTAATAATCCTGGACGTTGCAGAATGAGAAAACGGTCCATTAATGATGGCTTCCCATATGAGGTATCCATTATCCTCAGATCCTATCACGTAGTCTTCGAAGTGATGCGCCCATACTTCATAGTCATGGGTGTATAGGATTGGAATCTTCGTGGTTGAACCGATGCTATTGGAAATATTGATAGGATTTGATTGCGACTCGTCCATTATGATCGAAAAACCTGTTCAAAGATCAGACTTGTAATAAAGCAGATTAGGGCAAAACAATAAATATCAAGATACGTCAATAATGAGATGACGGCTCAATAAATATCGGTAGTTGCGGAAAAACCCTAATTGAAACCTTTTCACAGAAAAGATGTGTATCGATTACACAGCCTCCTGCTCTGATACCAATTGATGAGATTAAAAACGTTAATCTTTGAAGATCGATTAGTTCTTAAACAGGTAAGTAATTATAAAACAGCAAGAACACGAAAATAAGAACAAGGCAAAAGTGAATCAAACGTGTCGAATGATTAAAACAAAATCCTCAGAAGAGCTCGATTAAGAACATCAACTGTAGAGGATTGGTAGGTTACAAGAACGATCAAAGAAATCTGTAAATACTATCGTTACACTCTAGATTAATCGTTAACCTAATATGCATGCAAGCATATACTTATATACTAAACATAATGGGCTCTCGGTTGGATAGGCCCAAACCGGAATACAAATAAAGTAAATAAATAACCGAGCCCAAAGACGCAACACTTGAATAAATCTTCAACCCAACACTCTGATACCATTGTTGGGTTTTGAGCATTCTAACACTCCTAAGTGTACATGCAACCCTAAATATCTTGTATCTATGTTTTCTCTATTATACATGCAAATATGAATATTCTAAGGTATTACCCTATCTAGCATACAATCCTTGATACTTTGGTAATATAACAAATTAGAATACATACCTCTTAATGAAGCTTGAGGTCTTGAACTTTAAGAGCTTAGCCCAAATAGTGTGGAAGCCTCAAGTGGAATCACAAATTACCAAAACACCTTGGAAGAACTTGAGAGAATATGGATACTTGGCTCACACTTATGAAATCGGTTATCGCCCTCTTTAGTGTATCTACACTACCTACTAGCCACATTTCATGAACCATAAGACCGTTTATATAGTGTGGAGGATTAGGGTTAAACCCTAATACCCATGACCATTCATTTCTTAGGATCCATGGGTTAAATCTCCATGGACTATCCATGAAGACTTAGCCCAACCTAAATGAACTTGGCCTACTACACATATATATCTAAGAGTCCATATTTAATTAGTTCCTTTTGATCACTTAATTAATTATAAATTAATTCTTGATCAATACTAATTAAATAATATGATTATATATTAATATATTAGAACTTATAATATATTAATATAAATCATAAATATACTATTCTCAAAAGACTATCCATATAAATTGTGTCGTTGAAGTTTAACCCAAATGGACCATGCTGGGTCGGGTCAAGTACATACCAAATATAGTTATGGACTTAGACATTAATCCAACACTAAACACCTCCAAATAACCCACACAAGGTAAAACCTAAGTCTACCTTCTAAAAATATAAACCAAAAATCAACCTATGCTAAAAGTCAACAGTCAAACTTAAAGTCACCAACCAACATTGTCAACCATTGAGCCTCACGTCGTGACCAACCCTTGACCATGTTGTGAGAACATACTCGACCTGATTCGAAATCGACTCACTCCAATGGATTCAAGGATCCACAAAAGTTTCCATGTTTATGGAATCCCATCCTTTTAACTTTCTCAAACTTGAAGATAAAGGGACAAGGTCTTAGATCTAACAACCTAGAAGCATAAAGTTTGAATCTTGGACACTTACAAAGGTCTGAAAGGTGCATGAGAGGATGATGATGAGGTTTCCTTGCTGGATAAACACCGTAGAACACCTTTTTCTTCTTCTTCAAGCTAGCAAAAGTACCAAAATGAACCAACAATCACCAAGAGAGGCTAGTGTTAGGTTTTTCTTAGTTTGAGGATGATGGAGGCTAATAATGAACCCTACAATTGAGTTTATGGGGTTTAAATACAAACAAAACCCTAAAATATCATGGGCTTGGGCTGCAGCCCTCCTCACATCATGACCACCTATGTGCCACGTTGTAACTACAGCCCCGATACGCGTTCTTCACTTTTGCCTATCATGAAGTGACCTCTTTTTGGTCACGTTATGACACTCAATTTTCCTCAAAAACCAAGCTTTTAACTCCTTAAAGGTCTAAACATATCCATTCAGGAAAATGGGTGTTACATTACTTTCAAGATCAAGGACAATAATGAATCTACATTGATATTTCATTATGAATAAAACCCATTAACTAGTTATTTCTTAAACCTAAAACATTAAGGATTTTACAGTTGCCAATCTCCGAATGGATCTGATAAGTAAATTGGTTTCCAGCCAATAGAAGCGAGTTATTTGATCCCATTTGCCAACCCAATATGTTAAGGGACCCCCAAAGCTAATTATTTTCTATAGAGAATGATACTAACAGTAACCATGAATCCTATTGGGGTAAAGATGTTAATACCAAATTGAAAGAAAGAACCAATGTCTTGAGATTATGGTAGTTTCTACACTCATCAATAATGGACCTTGTATTAAACATAAAGGAGAGTAGAACATATGTAAATTTTCAAGATTTCTAATTTACGGTGACAGTACGTTAGAGAAACAATTGACTCCAACAAGTAGATCGGAAGTTTTTTACATTCTTCCAGTTTTTGGAGGAATGTAGCCATAGTGCATTCTTTGCTATATCAAAAAAATAGATTAAATTGGTTGGTGAGAAGATATGGAGGGGGGGAGAGAGAACCTTCTTGAAAATTGTTGTCGATACCAAGCCATAGGTGTTTCGTAAGGTTTCGATCTCCTATTGGATTATTCTAGTAAAAGACTTAGAAGAGAGTTTCAATTCCAGTAAGTTTATTATTTGTTTTTTAAATGAAAAATCTAATCTACTCTTAAACTAAAACAACTTAATTTCATCTATGGCAACTTAATTTCATCTACGTCTTCGATGGAGCTTGAACCATTAACCTAAAAGATAGAAGGCAAAACGATATACCGATTGGTTAGAAACCCTTTCGTTCAAATAAGTTTATTTCAATCAGTGAATTTCAAATAGGACTTTACTATTTATCCACGTGGTTTTTTGGGGTTTTTTTTAATATATTTTTTAAATGTCATGTTATCAATTCATCTGATTATTTTAAAAGGAAAACTGGTTATTTGGGTTTTACTAAAAGACAAGGTTGTAAAAATCGTTGTACATTCGACTGGTGTTAATGGATTAATCGGCCTTGGCGGAGATTAATCGGGGACCATAGATTATTAATAACATATTAAAATTAATCAAATATTAATATTTCTTAAGAAAAATAAGTATTTCAAAAGAAGAAAATAAGAAAATTTGAAATTTAAAATTTTGAAAATAAGACAATATGAACATTTTGGTATAATATTTGAAAATTAGAAAATTTGAAAATTTTGGAGTAAAAAAGAATTGAGTTTTTGAATTTTTTTTTTATAATTGTTTTTGACCTTTTTGACTTTTTCGACTTTTTTAACTTTTGTTGACTGATTAATCCCGCTAAAATCGATTAATCCCGCCAAACTCGATTAATCCTAAATTTCCGATTACTACCCTTATCATCGACTATTGGAGAACGCCAAACAATTAATCCACGATTAATCGCCGATTAATCCCGATTTCTGCAACCATGCTAAAAGGTAATTAATAATGTAAGGGTTTTTTTTTAATGTAAACATTACGGAATGGTAGTTTTTTTCCTTGACTTTTTGAATTTTTGAACAATGAGTGATAAATGACTGAGATTTTCTTTATTTTTCCCTAAAAATTAAGCACTTAATAATTAAGCTCTTAACAACTCATTTAGTACACTCTAAAAATATCAATAAATTAAACTCAATTGCATATATCCATTAAGAATTTTCCAAACATATGAATAAATTTCAAACATATCTAACAACATCAAGCAAATAATAACATCACTAAAGCTTTAACAGTTCAGTCCTTAACAACTAAGTCTTTAACAAATCATTTAGCACTTTCTAAGCATATTAATATATTAAATCAGAAGCATGTATTCATTAAGCATTTTTCAAATATATTAATCACTTTCAAATCACATTTAACACGAAATTAGAACCATTCTTGATTAAGCATTTTCCAATTAAGCATATTAAGACAAATCGGCAGCTAATTAACATGATTAAGAAATTGAACGTGAACGTATTTGTTAGTAAGTCGTTTGGTGGTCGGATATGTATGGTAGGTGGGAGGTAGTGGTGGTGGTTGTTGTTGGTGATGCTCCTTGATGTTAATCTTCATTGGAGATAGACTTAAATTTGTTGTAACAGAAGATGGTGGTTCAAGCCGATTGTGGTTGTGTAATGTGAAAACTAGAAAAATTCTAGAACAAACAAGTCTAAAATATAACCATGTACAAGTGAATTCACATCATAACATTGATACAATAGAGCTTTGAATGCCATAAGGGCATGTTTATATAAGTTATTATACAAATATACTTTGAAAACCACATTGTAACCTTGTTACGTTAAATCACCATTAGCTATGAGGGAATGTTTATATATGTTAATATATATATATATATATATATATATATATATATATATATATATATATATATATATATATATCAATCGACAACCATGCTTACATAAGTTATATATGTTAATATAAATGAGAAAACCATGTAGAAATAAACTAATACAAGTTAACAAGACATTAGGAGTAAAAAGGGTCAACAAAAGTCAAATAACACACATTGTTTGAATGTTTTCAATTTTTGGGTCCACTATCTTTGAGTTTTCGACCATTAGGACCGAAATCATCACTTTGTGAATTAGTTTAAGGGATTTCAGTCATGCTTGGCCGAAATCACCTTCTTTTTGGCCGAAATCCCCCTCAAATCTTAGATATTTTATGCAACTTGATTGACTGATTTAATTTCCCAATTTGATAATTACATAAACCAAGGTAAACATCAACTCAAAACCTTGTCCTTCCTTTCATATATAATACACGAATTGAGTTGATTTCTCATTCACTGTTAACATGTTCACTTCTATTCTCTCTTAAATATCAAACCCCATTCCTCTCTAAACTCCAAGATTAAACATCCCCTGGAAGTTATACTTCAAGCTTTTTCCTTAAGATACATTGTAGGTTCCTTCATTTTGTCTAGTGTTTATTTAAGATATGTATTATTAGTTTCATATATTCACACATTATTATGTGTTTAAACTATTAGGATACAACACCCGTCACGTATTCTAGACTCAAGGATTACCGTTTTTATCTCATTATCTAACAGCGACTACATATAAGGTGAGTTTATACTCCTACATTTTCAAGAGTTTTTCTATGTTTTTATGGGGAATACAAGTAACACACAATAATATTTTCATTATAAACGCAATCATTTTGAATACGTTACGATACTATTTTACGAAAAGCGTTAGATACACGAAATGGTTATACTATCAATCGCGTGTGATTTCACGAACAACATTTTGATAATCATTACATTATTCATACATACATACATATATATATATATACATACATACATACATATATATATATATATATATATATATATATATATATATATATATATATATATATATATCAAATACAAAACGTTCATCTCATCAAAAAATTACAAATTTAGTTTACGAAACTTTACCTCTTTGTAACTCGTTGAGCAAATAGTAAAAACAATATAAAGTACATATATCGTTGTTTTACGACATTTTCGACATTATCCTGGAAATATGGGATACTGTCATTTACATACGTTTTTATTTCATAAACATGTACACTCGTTGAATGAATTTGTGAGACATTGTCTTCATTGTACCAAATTGAGGTATACAGAAAGTCCTATATTTATAACCGGAATCTCCGATATGAGAGCCTGATACTTGTGTTAAGATCTATACGGGATTGATGATCCCACACCCTCACTACTAGCTACAGTCAGATCGGCCAGTTATGGGTGACAAATGTCATAAATAATTCGGCGCCTGAAGAACGATGAGGCATGCACTGCATCTTAAAAGCATGGTTATGAAAACTCCCATGCGGAAATGACTATACGTACATTTTACATGAAAACACATTTCTTCAAATGGTTTTATGCATGAATAAAAATACATATTACTAATTTAAGTATGGAAAATACTGTTACATTTTGGTCTTGGAACATTTAAGACTACAAATCATTTCTACGGAAAATATTGGATTTTATGGAATAAACACTGTCATTTTAGAAGTGAATGGTTTACATCTCATTTTGTCATTTATTAGAAAATATCGGATTTACTGGAAATGACACGATAACGTTCATGGAAAGGCTTACAATTGTTCAAAACAAACACTTATGAACTCACCAACTTTAATGTTGCCACCTTTTCAAACAACTTGTATTCTCAGGGAACCAGTAAAACAGGTATCCACCAGCTTTTGAGGATTGGATGCTAAGGCGTTAAACAAATCATTTTGACATCATAATGTAATTGACTTTTGATACATGTAATACTTACAATGATGTAACTTTTTCAATTATATATATATTATATATATATATATATATATATATATATATATATATATATATATATATATATATATATATATATATATACATGAAAGTCATCTACCCTCGGACGTTTCCGCCATCCTAGTTTGGTGGTGTGACATGTAACGTCCCAAAAATTAAGACCAAAATTTTGAAATTTTTTATATTAATAAAACCATTATCCAAAACAATGTCATAAAACCATAGTGAACTTAAATTATTTCAATAAACATGCAAATGCATTCGAGTTATATAAAAAGTGGAACAATGTGGTGTGTTCAATGCAGTCATCCCGAGCTCTTCCCTTTTGAAATTGAAGTACCTGAAACATAAACTGAAAACCGTAAGCACAAAGCTTAGTGAGTTTCCCAAGATACCACATACCATACAAAAGTACAACCTATCATATTTAGGTGCTTGCCTACCCCTTCGGTCTATTTCAATTGGATACTATTAAGCATATATGGGTGCTTTCCTACCCCTTCGGTCTATTTCATCCGGATACTATCAAGCATATATGGGTGCTTTCAATCCCCTTTGGTCTCTTTCAACCAGATAATATCAAGCATATTTGGGTGCTTGTCCCCTTCGATCTATTTCAACTAGATATCGGGTCTATTTCACCCCTTACTACTACCATATAATATCATAACAGGAATCACAAAATCATCAAGGAAACACAAGCATAACTGGCAATTGCCAAAAATATAATCATCACCATACATCATAAACTAGTGGTTCAGAATTCGTGCCTTCGACCCAAAGCTACAGTGAAGGAAAACTCACCTCATGCCGCATAATCTCTTAGATAAAATATTTGTCTGTTGATCCGGAACATCCCCATGCTAACATCATCAAATAATATCTAATTAATAATTGGAGCTCGACCCGCAATCAAGAACCTAGATTACTTGTCCAATATTCAAGGTAAAAGACATTTTTACCCTTTTCTAACTAGGCCCAAAGCTAAGGCCCAACCCATTTGCTCAAAACCCCAATTTCCTAAATAGCATCCCAATGCCTAATATAGCCCAATTTCCTAATTGGGCCAAAAAACCATCTTGGACCAAATTCCAAGAAAGCCCATAATTTATCTATGTCCAGAAGTTCAATGGCCCGACAAGGCCTAAACCCTAAAAGGCCCAAAATGGACACTCTTGGGAGTACGTCATGCGCACAAGAAATGTACGCATCTCGTACTCATCTCCGAAGCACCACGTATAAGCAAAAGATGCACAAACAAGCATTACGCTGAGCGTACTCTCAACGTACGCCCATAGTACTCATCAGAGGCACAAAAATCCACATTAAGCTCTTATTGGGTTAAGTCAAGTTGTCCAAACACATATCTGATCCCTAGACAAGGTCTTAAACCATAAAGTTTCCAACTTTACTCCCTTGCATTCATTAATGGGACCTAGAACCCATTTTTATCTGTCTAAACCCATAATATGAACACCAACTTAATCAAGAGTCACCCAAACCCACCAAGATGATAATTTTATGCACCCACAACCTCAAAAGTGCTATGATCCACCATTCTAAGCTCTTGGAGTAGCTTATACTCACAAGGATGACTCTAAGGACCAAAATAAACCCAAAACACAACCTAGGCTAGAATTAACATATAGAGTCATCAAGTTAGAAACTTTATACCTCCTGAAAATTGATGAAGATGATTAGAGCTTGGATCTACAAGCTCCAATCCAAGCAATGCTTCCAACAAGAACTCCTTCTTCTCCAAGGCACACCAAAATCACACCAAAAACCACAATAATGCTCAAATGGAAGCTAGGGTTTCGAATCTAGGGTTTAATGGAATGGAGGCTGAAGATATGAGGGATTGGAGTGGAGTTACGATCATTAAATAGGGCCCAAGACCCTAAATTAGGGTTTGCATGAGACTAGAGTATGCCCTGGGTACTCCTAGTACGCCCAACATACTCCAATAGATGCTCACGATCCTTCTGCCAAGTACTGTAACACCTGGTACCTAGAAGGCCAATTAAGGAAATATAATATTCATTTCTAAAGGCCAACTTGTCGCGTTTGGGCAAGAAACTCGACGTGTTGGAAAGTTGGGTTGCATGTTTTGGAAGACCAACTCGACAAGTTGGGGAGGATCAAATCGACGAGTTGGACGGGGTTTGGGAAACCCTAAAATTGGGACTTTGCACCCTATTTAAACAATTTATGTCCTAGGGTTTAGCCTCATTTCTAGCCTCCAAGTTCCTAACCTTAGATCACGAAACCCTGATGCTATTATGAGCCATTTTAAGTGTTCTTCTGAAGTGTAGGAAGCTCTTGGAGGGGAGGAAAGTTTGAAGGGATATGAAAGAGTTGCTAGATCCAGAAACCTCACTCCATTTTCGTCACTTTCTGGTAATCAATTCTCAAACTTGCCTAGTAGTTGATTAGATCTCCTTCTTAGCACCTTCTACTTGTTTTTGGTCCAAATGATATGATCCTTGAGAGTTGGACGTCCCTAATGGAAAGCACCTCAGATCTAGAGTCTTAAAGGGTTTTCATGGCATAAAGGTGCCAACTTTATGGCCTGCAACCTTTAAGCCATCATTTTGGCCTTTTGAGCTTCAAATGGCCATGCATGTAAAGAAAGTTGGGAACTTTACGTGATATTATGGTTCTTATGGTCCAGATAAATGACCTCATGTCCTACCTTGTAGTTTAGTGGTTTTGAATTAAGACCTTGGCCCTTTTTGGGTTAGGTTTTGAGCTTATTCTCTTTAGGAAGGGATTAATGGGTTTAGTTGGAAACTTTACCCTTCTAAAAGGTGTTTCCAGTCTAGATCTAGAGTATTGGGTTTAGATCTGATGCATAAAGGCTTAATGCATTAGGAAGGAGTGAACAAACTGAAGAACTAGACGAGTTCACCATGGAACTCGGCGAGTTGATGTGAGTATGACCCAATTTTGTTAAAAAGGAAAGAACTCGATGAGTTCATATAGGAGCTCAACAAGTTAACTCAAAGTGTCCCGATTCTGTTAAACCGGAAGAACTCGACGAGTTTGGGGAAAACTCGACGAGTTGAAGGAATGACTCGACGAGTTGAGTCAACTCGGAGCGTTGACTTTGAATTTGACCCGGATGTTGACTTTGACCTTGACTTGACTTTGACTATGGTTGACTCCTGTAGGGTTATGAAGTGCGGAATGGGTTCTAAAGGGGTAGTTCCATGTAAGGGTTTGGGCCCAATTTGGAAAATTGGGCCATTTATGGGCTTTCATGGATTCTACGGTTTGAGCCTCGATAGATCGGGGTGAAACAGTCATTTCACCCCAGGTAAGGATTTTGGATCATGGTTTGGAACCTATTGCTAATTGGGTGATGTTTTGGTATGGATAGCTCGGGGAATTGTCAGGGCAGCAGCTAAAGATTTCGTGTAGTAAGCTTCAACATTCGTGGTGAGTCTCCTTACTATTTGTATGGGTCGAAGGCACCAATGTCCTCCCATTTGGTTTATGTATAGTAGGAAGACCCGGGGGTAAGCCCTAGTCATTATGTATGAAAAACCAGGAGGCGGCTCCTGGCACACTGTATGTGAATTAGCTAAGTAGAGTAGTATGTATGCTAATTGTCTTTGTGATGCTTGCATTGAAGACCAAGAGGTGGCTCTTGGCACTTGTCTGTAAAACCTAGGGGGTGGCTCCCGACTTGGGAAGAAAGACCATGTGGCGGCCCGTGACATAATAGCAAGACTATGTATAAACATATAACATTTTATTGATTATGGTATATGAATGATATATATGGCTCGTGGTTATGTATGATAGTATGTTATTTATGTGCTTATATGCTAGAGAGTATCCAGTTGAAAGAAACCAAATGGGTAGGCCAACACCCAGATATGCTAGGCAGTATGTTGATATGTATGGTATGTGGTATTTAGGGAACTCACTAAGCTTCGTGCTTACGGTTTTCTGTTTTGGTTTTAGGTACCTCTAGTTTTCAGATAAAGGAGCTCGGGACGGTTGCAGCGCATCCACCTATGCCTTTCTGCAATGTGTGATTTCTGGGAATGAACTCTGATAAATGTTTTATGTGAAATGTTTTTCAATGTGTGAACCAAGTTACAAGTACGCCCGACGTACTACCTATGTACGCCCCGCGTACTAGGCTTAACTTAAAGCCACCAACTTCCGAAAGCCATCACTTCTTTGTTCTAGCTCCGTTTTTGACGATCTTTATATCCACGAAAATATAATGAGAATCTCTACACTTCTGTTAACTCCCATTCGCCATAAAACATTTCGAACAAAAGTCCAAAATCTATAAAAGACTTGAACTGACACTTTACCGATATACCATTGGACTCCAAAACACAACCGAACTCCCAGATCATCCAACCTACATTATCCACACTCAAAGGGGTCTAAGTCATTTTCCCAAAGGCCTTAAGCCTTATGATAATCGGTCATCGGATCACGGTCCGAATTATTAAACGATTCGGAACAAGGTGTTACAGGTTGAAACTGGCGGTGGCAAGTGGTAGTCTGGGTGGTTATTGGTGACGTCGAAGTGTTCCTCAGAATAAATTCCCGAAAAAAGATGCTCGAAATCGGGTAATCTTGAAAAGAAAGGAAAAAAAGATCTAAAGGAAAAATGTTTTAGTGGCGGCACCAGTAATTACCAACAAGAAATTGGTCAATTAGGAGACCTTGAAAATTATAATATTTATAAAAAAAATTACAATTTTTAGATAAATGGACTAGAATATAGTGTTTTTTTTTAAACAAAAAATCCAATGCTTTTAGATGGTCGCTATTAATTGTTTAAATACTGATTTGAAAAATTATTTTTTTATCATTTGTTGGTGGATTTAGACACTCTATTTGATTTGTAAGGTTTTTTTATTTATTGAATTTATATTGTTTTTTTTTTAAAAAGTAAATAATAAATAGTTTATTATAGATTGATTTTTAATAAAAATGTTCATAAAATGTCTAACGATGTCAATTTAACAACACCCCTAATATATATATATATATATATATATATATATATATATATATATATATATATATATATATATATATATATATATATATATATATATATATATATATATATATACCCTAATAAATGAAAATGTTATTGCCACTTGTCATTCTCTCATTTATTTGGCCACATGTCATTTTGTCATAATTTTGAAATATATTTATTTTCCACTTGTCAATTACTTCATTATTCATTTACATTATATCATTAATTTAGTTTCCATAAATTAAACATACTATAATAACTATTAATTTCAAATTTGAAATTTCAATTTCAATTTCAAATAAATTTACACTTTAAACATTTGTATTTAACATTTTATTATAATAACTCATTTAGTACACGGGTCTAACAATTAAACACATAATTTTAATTAATTATTTTTTGCACGTTTTTTTTTCATAATTTTTAATTATTTTATATTTCAAATTCAAAATAAACTTTTCATATAATCGTTCTTGTTTAACATTATGTTTTAATTAACCCGTATAATATACGAGTTTCAAAACTAGTATATATAATAGTATATATAAGATTTATCTATCCATTGAGCAGCGATGCGTTCATAATTTATTTTGCTTTTGTTGACAAATGGTAGTAATACGTTTGAAAATGAAACGCTAGCCTTAATTTTGCACCAAACCCTATGAAATGAGGGAAGCTACATGTAAAAAGCCTATTTCTAGACCTTGCTTGTGGAATAAGATTAATACTTCAGAATATTAATGTGACACAACACGAAATCATGGCAGATAATTTCTATTTCTAACATACGATAATAAGAAATAGTACTTTTTTAACTCATACGAAAACAACAATACCGAAATGTTCTATCATATGATAGAGTGACATCGATGTCATTCACACTATGTAATTATATTTAATAGAACTCCATGTGATGCAATTATTTGGGCACACCAATTTCTCTGCCATGCACGCCGTCTTGATACTATTTCATCTAGTGGATACAAAAAATTAGAGAATCGTAGACTACATATGCTAGTTTAAAGTTTATGAAATGGCCTATTAGTTTTTCATATAATAATTCTATTGTAGATATCACGGTTTGTTGTCTACAACATTGGTGAGTAACTGAAATATGCATGTAAGGCAGCTGTTTACAGTTGGGTTATGATAAAGTAGATATTTAGTTCCAAATGCAAAAGCAGCCACTTGTTTTAGACTGGATTAATTGATGAATGTGACTTGTGTGCATGTGAAAGCCTTGTCTTGTTCTATTTTCTTTTGACAAAGGGTACTCGAACCCGTATATACATATTTGGCCAAATGATTAGATACTACGTTACAGAAAGTAACGAATCTGACTACTTAGGAAGGTAGAGCCGTTAGGTTATACACCACTTCTATATAAAGTAGTCCTTTGCATGCAAAGACTCCGCACAACAAAAACTAGCTCTTAAACGTTTCTCTCCCCTACAAACTTGCTTTCTTAGCATGACCATATTTTCATTTTTCGCAACCTTGATTTTTTCTTTGTTCCTTCTTGTCTCTCCAGGGGTGCATGGCTTGACCGAATCTGAAATAAGATCATGGTGCAGCCAAACACCTCATCCGGACTCATGCGAGTACCTCTTCGCGGGTAAACCGAATTTAGGTCCGATAAAGCAAAAACCTGATTTCATCAACGCGATATTGAAACTTACCTTAGAGAAAGCGTCAAATGCCGAGGTGAATACTCGATCGCTTGGAGGGAAATGTCGCAACAAGCATGAAAAGGTTGCATGGCAAGATTGCCTAGAGCTTTACGAAACCACTGTTCATAGGATCAACATGACTATTGATCCTCAAAGGAAGTGTAGTCAGGTTGAAAGGCAGACCTGGCTTAGCACAGCTCTTACGAATCTCGAGACGTGTAAGACAGGATTCGAGGAGGTGGGTAGCGGTGAATACTTGTTACCATTAATGAACAATAATTTATCCGCCTTAATTAGCAATACATTGGCAATGAACAAAGGAGGATCTACAGAGAACTACGAGCCTAGATATCGGAAAGGTTTCCCTACTTGGGTAAAGCCCGGTGTTCGGAGGCTATTACAATCATCAAACGCCGCTCCAAACGCTAACATTGTGGTGGCTCAAGACGGTTCTAGTGGTTATAAGACCATCGGAGCTGCTATAGCGGCTGCAAAGTCGGGGTATGTTATATATGTTAAACAAGGCACTTACAATGAAATAGTTCAGATCGGATCCAAATTGAACAACATAATGCTAGTAGGAGATGGTATTGGAAAAACTATCATAACCGGTAGTAAAAGTGCTGGAGGAGGTGCTACCTCTTTTAGTTCAGCGACCTTCGGTAAGCACACCAAAACTTAACTTTTTAATCTATTTTCCCACATGTTTACACACTTAAAAGTCTATAAAACTTTATTTGAAGTAACGTTTCACCTAATAATAAATATTGCTTCAATAATATAGCAATTGTAGGAGATGGATTTATCGGTCGTGGTATCACTATTAGAAACACAGCAGGGCCACAAAACCATCAAGCGGTTGCCCTTCGTAGTGCTTCGGATCTATCGGTGTTCTATCAATGCAGCTTCGAAGGCTACCAAGATACTCTCTACGTTCTCTCCAACAGACAGTTTTATAAAGAATGTAACGTATATGGCACTGTTGATTTTATTTTTGGCAACGCTGCTGTGGTATTACAAAACTGCAACATATATGCTCGTAATCCTCCGAACAAGATAAACACTTTGACAGCACAAGGTCGGACTGATCCGAATCAAAACACTGGAATTTCGATTCATGATTCTCGTGTCGCGGCTGCTTCAAGTTTAAGTGGGGTTAAAACTTATCTTGGTAGACCGTGGAAGGAATATTCGAGGACTGTTTATCTCAAAACGTACCTTGATAGTATAGTGAACCCTGCGGGTTGGTATCCTTGGAGTGGTAATTTCGCGCTTAATACGTTGTATTATGGAGAGTATATGAACACGGGCCCTGGTTCATCGACTGCTAATAGGGTAAACTGGAAAGGCTACCATGTTATCACTAGCGCCACCGAGGCGTCAAAGTTTGACGTCCAGAGTTTCATCAGCGGTGGATCTTGGTTGCCGCCTACAGGCGTTCCCTTCACTTCTGGGCTTTAAGCAAATTATTGATCTATTTTGAATTGATTACTACTTAATAATAGTCAAAGAGGACCCAGAGGAAAATTTCTGGTGTGTACTTCTAGTATTTGCCAATGACAGTGGTAAATATAAGTAAAAAATAGTTTTATTTTTTTAAATAAAGGTCAAGTGTAGGCCCAACAGACTGGGGTCACCGCCCCTTCTAAATTTGTATGTAGGGTGCTATGCCATTGTATTTTTTTTTCTTTCTGAATTACATATAATTTTTATATGATATTAATAATGATTTGATATAGTATATATTACAATTTTTTTTTCTGAATTACATATAAGTTTTATGTGATATTAATAATGATTTGATATAGTATATTACCTTGTCAATACTAAAATATAAGATTATATGGAAGTTATATAAAAGTTTAATAGAATAAATGTGAATATAATATAAAAGAAAGAAAGTGTAAGTTGAATGGTCCAATAGAATTGAAATGAAAATATATGAAATTTTTAAGAATTTAAGTGAATTTGTACATTTTCTTTCCTACTTGTCATTCCATACAATTCTTCTTCGATTTAATGTATTGGAGATGCCTAAGTAAGAAATAAGAAAATAAAGAGAAATTAGAAAACAATGAATTGATCCTTTAATATCTTTTTTTTAACGGTTAATAAATATAAATCTCCTCTGCTTGGGATTGAACCCAAAACTTCCAAAATAGTAGTTATATTAGAACCTCCATATTAGCCAAGTGGGATAGTCTCAACTTCTTGATCCTTTAATATCTATTTAACAAAATTGGTAGACACGATAGATTGTAAAGAATAAAAAAGTCAACACTTAACTATATGGTTAGGCTAGAGGAACTATATGGTTATGCTAAAGAGAGTGGTGCGACACTTTTTATGGTTCATGTAGACGTCACATCAGATTTGCCAAACTGCAACAAAATTTTGTAATTTACATGGTGTGGGTTTCCACAATACAATGCTAATTTTATTTTTAAAATTAAATGTGTATAAATAAATCAATATGTAACACCTCATTTTTACTACTATTATAGATTGTAATTACTATAAAATACAAAATAAATATATATTGCTCTTGAACAAAATTAATCGACATAAACATGTAGGAAACATCTATATGATTTCCATAGATATATAGAACGCATAAATCCGACTTCGTAAGAAGAAGTTATGATTTTTCGAAGTTTCGCGAGTTAATCAATACGGCGCAACATATCGTAAGAAGTGAATTGTATGTAGATAGATTGCTTATTAGCCTAAAAAATCTAGACAAAAGTCGCACTTGTCATAAAATCGAGAGCATCTATATAGAGAACGTCCAAATCTGACTTTGTATAAAGAAGTTATGATTGTTCCAAGTTTCAACACAAGAGTGTGCGACATAGAAACTGAAATCAAGATCGGTAGATTGTTAGGAAAAGTAATATAAATGTAAGTTAAATACCGCATCAATATCATTTTGTTGATATAAAGGCAGTTGAGAATGGAATCCGTAGGAAGAACTTATCAATTTTACACAGTCGTTAGCAATATAATCTTTGTAGGATGTTAAATTTATGATAACGAGAATTAACCGACGCAGCCTAACTGAAAGTTGTAGTACTCAGAAATACCTACGTGTGGACATAAAGAGCGTCAAGAATGGAGATCTTATGAGAGAGATATGAATTTTTAAAGATTTGTGATTTTTCCCTGAATAAATGGACCAAAAGTTGCCACGTGTTTGAAGTTTAGGAGGCACCCTTGCCGAACATGCTTGGGCGTGGTGCGCAGGTGTTCGGGGAGCAGGGCACATTCTAAAATTTTCGTATAAAAGGCCCTTCAACCCTCATTCCTCCCACACCCATAAATCCACTGAGTCAACCCAGCCGATTCAATGCAACCAAGTCAACCCAGTCGAGTTAACTCAAAAATGGTTGAACCATGCGAGTACACGGGGCGTACTCTGGAGGTACACTCAGCGTATGCAAGCCTCGCATTGACTATATTATGGGGACGTTGACCGAGCACACGGGGCATGCTCCCTTCTATGCAAGCACAACCTCGTAGAGCCCAAAACTTCATTAAGTGCTTAATGGCTTAAGCACTTAAGACAAAACTTCATATCCATGGTCCAAGTGCACCTCGGAGTCATAAAGTCTCCAACTTTATGACTTTAAACGTCCAAAAAGTCCTTAATACATGGTCTTAATCCATTAAAACCTTCTATAAGAAGCATGGAGCCAAAGTAGCAAAAGGGACCTCATTTTTATGGCTTAGAACCCTTCCTATGGTCTAAAAGGACAACCCAATACATCCAAAACACAAAAATGAATAACAATGGGACTTTTGGGACAAGAAGAACATCATAAAACTACCAAAATGAGATCCAAGCAAACAAAGCATAAAGCTAGCAACCTTTTACCTTCTAGAGTTTCCCAAGAAGGTGATGATCCTAGATCCATAAGCTTGCTTCAACTTCTAATCTCCTTGATGCAACTCATTCTTCTTTAAGCACACAAAGAATACACTTTTAGCTCAAAACACTCTCTTATAGGGTTAGGATTTTCCAAAAACAACTCAAGGTCTTGGAGGATGAAAGGATGAGGCTAAATGATCCATAAAGATGTTTAAATACCCCTTCAAACCCTAAAAATTAGGGTTTCCCTCGGACATAAGTATGCCCATCGTACATATGTGTACACCTAACGTACATATGTGTACGCCCAACATATTAGGACACGCCCTAGTATTCATAGTGTACTTACATGTATGCTTAACTTACACCTCCTGCTCCAAAATTACCATTTTGCCATAAGGGCTTTTTAGGGCTACATCCTTACAATCCAAGGACCAAAATGACATAAGTTAAAACTAAAGGAAGGATTTGAAAATACTTGAAACCCGGGATGTTAAACCTCTCCCCCACTTGAACTAGATTTCATGCTCAGAGTCTGCTACAAAGAACAAATATGGATGATGCTCCTGCATCTCAACCTCCGGCTCCCAGGTTCACTCGGAGCTCCTCCGATGTTGTTGTCATACCTTTACCAAAGGTAATTCCTTGCTACGCAAAAACTTTACTTTCCTTTCCAGAATAGCCACTAGTCTCTCAACATAATTCAGGCGTTCATCAACCAGGATATTATCCAAAGACATTACCGCATCCTCATCCAATACGCACTTTCGCAGTTGCGAAACATGGAAAGTGCTATGAATCAGACTGAGCTCCTCAGAAAGATCCAATCTGGAGGTGACTTTGCCAACCCTGGAAATAATCCATAATGGCCCAATATATTAGGTACCCAATTTCCACCTCTTCCTAAAGCGAATCACACATTTCCAAGGGGAGACCTTCATTAATACCATGTTGTCGAACTAAAACTCCAAATCGGATCGGCACCGGTCGGCATAGCTCTTCTGTCGACTCTAAGCAGTCTACAATCTCTACCTGATTTGCTGAATCAATTGCATAATCTGAAGGACCACCTTAGTCCACCCAATAACCCAATGACCAACCTCACCCCAGCAGGCTGAGATACGACATCTCTGCCCATACAAGAGCTCAAAAGACGGAGCACCAATGTTGGAGTGAAAACTTTTGTTGTAGGAGAACTCCGCAAGAGGTAGGTAGGAGTCCCAGCTCCCACTAAAATTAATGACACAGGCCTGTAACATATCCTCATGGGTCTATATCCTCCGACCACTGTCTCCGTTGGTCGACGAATGATATGTTGTGTTGAAGTACAACCTCGTGCCCATTTCCTCATGGAACTTCTGTCAAAAACGGGAGGTGATCCGAACATCACTGTCTGAGACAATGGAGACCAGAACCCCATGGTGAGCAATGATCTCGCGAATATACACATCGGCCAACTTCTTGGCCGAAGAAGTCTCCCGAATCGCCAGGAAATGGGCACTTTTGGTCAAGCATCTCTCCACGTACAGGCGATCTCCCTCTTCATACACGACCACAAATAGCTCAATATCATATCCCAGTACATCTTGGTGGACACTAGATGGATAGAAAAGTGAGACTTATGAGCCTTCTCAAACACAATATGTCTTACCCACAAGACATAGAAACCCATACCCGACCAAGATGAGTCAACAATCTAAGACTATCCGGAACAAATCTGGTGATCTCATCCCCGATCCTGTCAATATTCTACTTCTCTTCCCGAACACCCTCGACCTGAGCCTCCCTAATCAATCCCAAAAGCGGGGAATCCACTGATAATCTCATAGGAGATATCCCATCTGAAGGCCCAACTAAATTGTAACTCAAAGCATCCTCCACCACATTCGCTTTACCTAGATGGCAAAGGATCTCGCAGTCATAATCCTTGACTACGTCCAGCCACCTGTGCTACCTTATGTTTAGGTTCAGCAGATCCATAATGTGACTCAAACTCTTGTGATCCGTGTAGACGCTACAACAGACCCCATAAATATAATGCCTCCAAATCTTGAGGGAAAAAACCACTGTCCCCAACTGAAAATCATGCATGGGATACCTTGTTTCGTGCGGCTTCAGGTGCTGCGAAGCATATGCTATTACTCATCATCTCTACATGAGGACCGTCCCCAAAATAGTGATGGGAGCATCACAGAATACCATGAAACCCTCAATTCCCTCTGGGAGGGTCAAAACCGAAGCCTCAAATAATCTTTGCCGAAGGGTCTCAAATGTTGTCTGCTGCTCAGGGCCCCACCAAAAATCGACCCCCTTCCTCGTCAAACAAGTGAGGGGTACTGCAATATTTGAGAAATCCTAAATGAATCTCTGGTAGTACACTTCCAACCCCAAGAAAACCCGATACCCGAGAGAGATTTCAGAACCTCCCACTTCATCACCTCGTCGATCTTGGCAGGATCGACCAATATCCTGTCCTGGTTAACAAGGTGTCTAAGGAACCGAACCTCTAGTAATCAAAAATTGCACTTCAAGAACTTAGCATAAAGTCGTTCTCGTCTCAAAACCCCTAGAAGCTCACAAAGATGCTCCTCGTGCTGCTCTTTGTTCTTGGAATACACCAAGATATCATTAATAAACACAATAACCTAACGATCGAGTATCGGCTTACATACCCGATTCATCAAATCCATAAATACCGCAGGTGCATTGGTGAGCCCGAATGGCATCACCACGAACTCGTAATGCCCTTAACGAGTCCGAAACGCAGTCTTCTGCACGTCCTCCTCTCTCACCCTGACCTCATGGTAAACGAATCTCAGATCTATCTTGGAGAACCAAGATGCACCTTGAAACTGATCAAAGAGGTCATCAATCCGCGGAAGGGGATAACGGTTCTTCACCATCCGCATGTTCAACTCCTGGTAATCAATACACATCCGGTGTGAACCATCCTTCTTCTTGACAAATAAAATCGGCGCTCCCCACGGAGAACTACTCAGTCTGATGAATTTCTTGTCTATCTGCTCTTGCAGCTGATATGACAAATCCTGCATCTCAGGTAGTGCAAGCGGTACGACGCCTTGGCAATTAGGGCCACACCTAGCACGAGGTCAATCTTGAACTTGACATGCCTCTCAGGAGGCATACCAGGTAACTCCTCCGTATATACATTGGCAAACTCCATGATAACCGGGACCTCTAAAACTGAAAACTGATCCCCAACATTCGTGTCCACCACATAAGCCAAATAACCCATGCACCCATGTTGAATATACTGTCGAGCCTTGGCTGCAGAACAAAAGCCTGAACCCATCCTGGTGCCCTCTCCATAGATAACCAATTATCCCCCACTTGGGGTTCGAACTACCACGCGCTTGCCCTCACAATCAATCATAGCACCGAAGCGGCTCAACCAATCCATACCTGCAATCACACAGATATCCCCCATGGGGATAGGGATCAAATCGATCAGATAAGGCACCCCGAAAATCTCTAGAATACAACCCTAATATACCGATTATGCAGATACCCCATCTTCGTTGGCGATAGAGAGTTGTAAAAGACTCTCTAACTCCCCAATGGGCATATCAAACTCCCTACTGAACAATCAAGACCCTAAAGACCGACTCGCACCCGAGTCAAACAACACTAGAGCAGGCAAAGAGTTCACTAGGAACGTACCTAATAGAGGTATAAACATGAGCATAACATAAAACATAATCAACAAAATAAGGGATAAAATCATACCAGTCACAACATTTAGAGCTGCTTTTGCCTCCTCTATAGTAAGTTGGAAAGCACGACCTCGAGCACTTGGGGGCTCTACCCTAACCTAACTCCCATCCATGATCCTCAAAGTAGCCGACACTAGAGCCTGTACTGGCCTAGCAGCAAGCGATGGGCAGTTGGACTTCACATGGCTAACATGGTCGGAATGATAATAAATCCTAGAACTTAGTGTTGGTGCATTCTAGTGGTAATCCCTCGCCATACGGTCCTGTCGGCCATAATTATGGAACTCAGATGATGATCGACAATCACCCTCATGCACATTGCCGCAATTCCTACAAGTGCGGCCCTTCCGGCCCCCAGATCTAACATCAGCGGCCTTAAACCCCTTTGGCATAGGCTACGAATGTGTTGGGGCCAACCTCTACTCCCTCTTCTGCAAATCAATCTCAATCTCACACCGCCTGGAAGCCTCCTGTATCTCCAACAATATACCATAGCCATGAGTAGAAACAAACTGTCTGATCTCCATCTTGAGCATGCTCAAGTAACGGGTCATCTAATCCTGCTCAGATGCAGCAAAATAAGGACAGAACATATCCCTCTATGTGAACATCATGATGATCTTCGTCACTGTCTTAGAACCCTACCTCAAATCCAGGTACCCCTGAGCCAACATCACTCGCTCTACCAGCGGAACATATCGGGAGCGGAACATTTCAGAGAACTGCTCCCAAGACACAATAACTCTCTGCTTAGTAGAATATGAACTAGTAGCAAGCCTCCACCAATCCTTCGATCCGGTCCTAAGAAGGTTCAGAGCACACCTGGCCTTCTGGGCAGCTGGACAAGAACAAGTCAAGAAACATCCCACCACATCAGATAGCCACCTCATGGCGATGATCGGGTCCTGCAACCCATCGAAAGTTGGTGGCTTCGTATTGTCAAAGTCCCGATACTGAAAAACACGACCCGATCCAACCCCTATAGCCACAATGACTGCGGTGGCTGTAGCAGCAGGAAATTAAGAAAAAGCAACATAGTGCTCTTCAAAGTACTCAATCATGGTGGTCTTGATAGACCAAAACATCTCTGGCAACTGAGCTCGGAAACAACCAACAACCTCCTCCTGCAGGATATCCCTGATCATGTCATCCAACGTAGCTGACTCACCCTGACGGCAAGCTCCTGATCCCGAACCGGATCTTGCCTCAACTCGAAGCATAATCTAATGGGTTTTGAGAATTATAACACTCCTATGGTCTACATGCAACCCTATAAACGTTGAATCTATGTTTTCTTTATTATACATGCAAATATTCAATATTCCAAGGTTTCATCCTAACTAGCATAATATCAAGTATAGATAATACAAGAATCTAGTAGAATGACATACCTTTTGATGGAGCTTGAAGTCTTGAACCTTTAAGATCTTAGTGACCTAACTGTTGCACCTCAAATGGTTCACACAACACCAAAAAACCTTGGAATAACTTGAGAAGAAGAATACTTAGGTTCACTCTTATGAAATCGGCTTTGCCCTCTTTTTGTGTATGCACTAGCGCCCATTTCATGAACCATAGAACTCTTTATATAGTGTGGAGTAGGGTTACATTCATGTAAACCCTAATACCCATGACCTTTCATTTACATAGGATCCATGGGTTGAAACTCCATGGACTATCCATGAAAGCTTAGCCCAACCTAAATGAACTTGGCCCATCCTATATATAATAGTCCATATTTAATTAGTTCCTTTTGATCACTAAATTAATTCTAAAAGAGTTATTGATCAATACTAATTAAATAATATGATTTAATATCAATATATTAGAACTTATAATATATTAATAAATCATAAGTATCCTTTTTCTCATTTTGTCTATCCAATTGTTCCGATGCCATGCAACCCAAATGGACCATGCTACTCTCGGGTCAAATACATACCAATAATAGTAATGGGCTTAGAAATCTAATCCAACAGTCTCCTACTTGGATAAGTCTAAAGTTATTATTGCGTATGACTCCATGATCCCGACTAGAAATCATAGCTCTTGAAGCCACTGCCGAACATAGACCTAGGCAAATGACGTGTCCATTAGATAAGGGATCATATATTCCTCCATTCTAGATATCATATGGACTGAGACATGGATTATAATCATTCTCTCTGTCGATTTGTTGTTTCCAGATTTCCAATTTATAACGACTGACTAATTGAACAAATCAAATTAGTCCAGGCTTGACCAAGAACTTAGGGGTGTCATCACTAAATCATCGAGGGGCCCACATATATCGCTTTTATCCCTCTAAGGGTAAAAGGAATGGATAAACTTTGACCCAAGTGTTCTCTTGTACTTACTCATCAAATTACACAAAAAGATATGTTTTATAACAACCAAGTTACTGGTTGCGTTTTCATATGTCAATGTGCAACTGATGCGCAACAACACCTCACACATCTCCGTTTGAAGAATATAAGATATTATCGTCTCATGATAAACTCGTGATAACATCCATGAAGTGATTCAAATGAGCATGGCTTGACTCCAATACTCGAATCTCATTCCAGGAGCACTCATGGACATTGCACCCACTTTGTCCCAGACAAACTACAGACCCTTCATGATAGTCTTGCCTCAATACCTACGTCCAAAGTATGATCGACTGTGGATAGTTTGAATAAAATAGTTATTCGGGAAGTTAAAACATGTCAAAACATGTAAAGTGAAACACAAGAATAATCAAATCCAATATGGTCTCAAAACTTATGAATATAAATAAAACACCTTTTATTTATCACCATATTGATTACACATTATTCATTGCATAATGTTACAAAGAATCAACTTAATACTTGTATTAAAACAATAGTCATGTCGTGCTCCAAGCATGCACACTAGGTTTGTCTAAACAATAGTTATGACATACACCAAGTATGCACACTATGTTTGTCTATGATCCTTACTTTGTGGAATAGATCAATCGAACATAATTCCAATGATTCTCATTTCACAATCCCGAATCCTTATCGTAAGTGTAAGAATTCCAAATTCCTGCCATTTTCCGAAATCAGTTAGATTCTAAACTTATATGCATTGATCCTCTTGTAATGACAATGCACAAAGTCACAAAGACTTAGCAACAAACATTACAAAGTACTCCAATGGAGATCAATTCCATGGAAACAAAGTCTCAAACATTACAAAGTACATTCCTTTGAACATCCTTCTTGCATTAAGTTTTTCTAATCTTACACAGATTGAATAACTTCCACCTATGGAGACATTTTCATATTCCCATTTTGACTATCATTTCTGAACAAGAGTTGCCTCTTTTTCAGAATGTGTCAATTATGGTCCTTTCCAAAAATTTACACCATAATTCCAACTGTCCATGAGCAACCAATCTTTGGTAAACCTTAGATTCTTCTCGACAATTGCTTAATCAATTTTAGTCATATCCAATACCAGACCTTTTCCCATCTTAATGCCCTAGGCATTTGGAAAATTTAGAAGGGTAAATATTATAGCACATGTAATCGATCCTATATATGAAGCATATGTGACACGATTCATGATGTCTCACATAAAGACATCATCCTAGATCAGTCTTTTGCTACAATATTTGTTATTTGCCAGGTTTTCGTAATTCGACTATCAAGAGGGATGCTGTAATCATAATCGAATTTGAGAATGCAATATATATATATATATATATATATATATATATATATATATATATATATATATATATCCTTGACTAAAGTTGATTAAAATCACAATCTATGCTTTTAGAATTGAAATGAAGTATAATTTCCTCTCCCTTAATTATAGCAAAACAACTTTTCCCAATTGAAACTTCTGTTTTTTATAATGAACATTGCTAACTTGCAACATATATCATAATTATCATGCTCCCACTAACACGATAATTATTTGCAATAACACTTATGCTCCCACTAGCTTTGACATGTACTAAGAAATCAATTGGACTTCTAGAAATCAATCCTTTATTGACTTTCTTATCAAAGTTCATATTTCTGATACGAGATGCCTTGATAAAACTTTATCAAAATCATACACCTTTCTTTAGATAGCTCACATGTGTGTCTAAACAATTTTTCAGAACTATGAAAAGGGATGTCGTAATCATAGTCTCAATTGTTTAGACCTTTGCCATTTCTCACAAGTCCATGTTAGTGTGCTGGTTAACCATACACACTCCACTAACGACTTTAAGAATGCAAATATCATAATTGCTATCTACTTAAAATCTACTCAGTGAAAGCGTTTCCTCACCATCATTTTCATGAATCGGAGAGAAACCTTATGACACTTAGATTTGATGGTGTATATGTTGCTATCCATGTGAATTTTTCAAAAACATAATCACAAGACAAGGTTAGTGACAAATCCAAACTCATACGGACTAAACTTGTGCAATCTTATCTTCTTGCCAACTGGCAACACAAGGGCCTGCCATTTCTTCCATGTAGTTATGTAAACAACTGAGAACTCAAAGAACTCACATGCATAGTCAACTTTTAACTAGAATGGGCACAGAGACAAGAATATGTCAACACGATAGGTTGCAAACCTCAAGTCGTGCCCTAGTGATAAACTACAAGTTTTATTCTTGTTCAATTCTTGAAACCGTTTCAAGATCTTTTAGACTCCCACTGTCCTCTTGACATATAAAACTCTCTTGCCAAGAACCATTCCTTGACAAACAAATATTCAAGAGATAGTGCGGATTCTTATCAAGACAAACACTTCACACAATTGGCCTTAGTTGGTCTTTGTTCTATCCAAAACATCACAGCTTACTAATTTCAAATGTACAAGAGTAGAAAACATTTTACTCTTACATTTGACAAGTGTTATAACCCTTTTTTAAGATGTGTCACTCAAGTTACAATCTTGGAGTATGACTCTACGAATTATTTTGGAACGAAGTATGAATCGTCTTATTGATTTAACCATTTCAACAATTCATGATTCCTCTTCTTAGCCATAGGAATGCACTAAGATGTCCTTAGAGGATGAATTGTAATTTGGTTTCATAATCATTAAGATGATCATAAAACATGATACTAAAGTACTCTCCTATCTTTTCAGATTCAAGAAACTTTTATCTTTCTGCCTAATTTGATTCATCTCATTCGTTCTGCCATAAATTGAAACTTTTCCAATGTTTTAGAATTACACTTAAACTTGCAAGTGTAACCATATTTACTAAAATATAATAAATAATGACGAATAACCTTATCTTTCTTTGTGGTGGACTTGACCAACACACAACCAAGTGTACCCGATCTCTTTGTCCTTCAATTGACTCACATATACATGTGAACAAGGAATTAGTCTTAATTTTCCAAAGATGAAAATTCTCATTCATCATACAATACAACTTGCATGACTCCAAGTTTCGGTCCAATTGAAACTTGGGTGATGAAAATCTTTCCTTATTTGGTAGATTTAGGCATTACCACAAATGAAAGAATCAAATTCATATTTCCATTATTTCTAGAAACATACAAACATCAATTTTCCATAAATTCCATGTGACAACCCGAAATTTATTCCATCGCTATAACCCATTTCTGTTAATAGAATATTTTATTTTATTATAGTTATTAAGATTTCCGTTAACATTTGGGTTAGACAAATCAATTAATGTTTTATTTTATTTTATTTTAGTGATGAAATGAAATAAATAAAAACACGTGTAATACCCTCAAAAGTATTTGAGAAAAAATTTAGTTTACGACTAAGCCGGGTCACGACCATTTAATCAGGTAAAATTTTAAATTCCGTTTAACATCGGTATGGGGTGGATCCCCACCTGGCATCCAACTCAAGACCTATATAAGGGATGAGAGGCTTTCACTTGAAACTTTTCCCATTCCTAGAAGCTTTCTCTCTCTACTCTCTTTCTCTCTACAAGTGGGTTTAGCTAAGGAACACCTCATTCAAGCTCCAAATCTGCAAGTAATCATTCCTAGCTTGTTGTTTTGCTTTGTGTTCATGAAAATTCGGGGTTTAACCACCCAAAATACCTTAAAATCTTGACTTTACGGTTTGGGAACACCTTCCGAAACCGTGAACTCCCTTAAGGGGTTTTTGAAGCCCCAAAATTCCTCCAACACCCTTCTAATGATCATCTTTGACTTAGAAACTTGCATGAATGAAAGTAGAAAACCAAAATCGTGGCTTTAAATGAGTAAACATGAGTTTACGGTCCATGAACATTCATGAACCGTAATCAACAAAATCTTAAACACCATAAAGGGTGTTTTGGTGTCCGTAACTCCTTCCTTAGCATGTTTAATGGACTAGCAACATGTATGAATGAGCTTAGGACCACAAAAACGAAGGATAAGGGGGTGTCCAAGGGTTTATGGCCGTAAACCATAGGGTTGAAGACCGTAAACTCCCAAGGAGTGGTCCAAGGACTACAATCTCCAAAGGAGTGCCCCTTTTGAACCCTAACCACTTCTCAAGCCATGGATTTAACCATAGAACCAATCCTAGTGATGTAAGAGACCCTTAAGCACTCAAATATACTCCTCCCATGAGTTTACGACCGTAAATCATGGGGGAATTAGTCCCTCAACCGTAAACTCACCTAGGGTGAGTATTAGAGGAGTAAACTCCACAGTGAGGCCTTACACTCCTTCCTTGCAACCCAATAGCCTCCTAACACTTGACCAAAGTGTTTTTTTCTTCGTATTAGGATGTCTATACGTGTTTAATTAGTTTTTAGTCACTAATTATATGTAAACATATGTCTGTTGGGTTTTGAGCATTCTAACACTCCTAAGTGTACATGCAACCCTAAATACCTTGGATCTATGTTTTCTTTATTATACATGCAAATATGAACTTCCAAGGTATTATCCTAATCTAGCATACAAAATAATGAATATAACAAGATAGAATACAGACCTCTTTGATGTTGAATGTCTTCATGAAGCTTGAGTGAAACTTAAACACTTGGAATAACTTGAGAGAAACTTGAACACTCCTAAAATTGGCTAGCCCTTTCATATTATTCATAGTGGCTGATTTTCCCCAAATAATATGATCTTATATAGTTGTTACAATTAGGGTAAACCCTTATTGTCATGGCCTTCCATTTCCTTGGATCCATGGGTTCAAATACACCACGGAGCATCCATGAACCATCCTATGGGTTTTAGCCCAACTTGATTATCCATGGAGCATTAGCCCACTATACAAGTATGGATGATTTACACAATCAACCCATATATTTAAGTAGTCTTCTTTTGATCACTTAATTACTTCTAGATTAATTCTTGATCAATACTAATTAAATAATCCTATTAATATATTAGAAATTATAATTATAATACATTAAACAACCTTAAGTGTTATTTCTCTCATTATAGTCTATCCAAGTACATGATGTCATGCAACCCAAATGGACCATGCCGGGTCGGGTCAAGTCTTACCAATCATAGTGGTGGACAAAGACATTAATCCAATAGTCTCCCACTTGGATAAGTCTAAAACTATTATTGCAAGTATGACTTCAAGAACTGACTGGCAATCGTAGCTCTCAAAAGCTTCCGTCGAACTCTAACCTTGTCGATGAACTCTGACCTTTGTCAATGACTTGTCCATTAGATAAGTGATCATATATTCCTCCATTCTGGATATCAAATGGATTGAGACATGGATTATCAATCATTCTCTCTGTCTATTTGTTGTTTCCCGATTTCCGATTCATGATGACTGACTGATTGAACAAATCAAATCAGTCCTGGCTTGGCCAAGCACTCACATGTGTCATCATTAAATCATCGTGGGGCCCACATATATCACTTTTATCCCGAAGGTAAAAGGAATGGATACACTTCGACTCATATGGCTTGTTCTGCTACTTGTTGAATCATAAACAAAGGCACATTTTATAACATCGAGTTACCAATGCGTTTTCGTGCAATCAATGTACTATCAACTCATAGTAACAACTCATATCTCTAGGTTTGAAGAATACAAGATATTATCGTCTCATGATCACTCGTGATAAAATCCATGAAGTAAATCAAATGAGCGTGGGTTGAATCCGATATTCAGAACTTATGAGCACTCATGAGTGTTGTAGAACAACTTTGTCCACCAACTTGGACCTCTACAAGCCAACCCATGACAGTGTTAATTCATATCTACTTCCAACATATGACCGACTGTGGATGGTTTGAATAACTTAGTCATTCCGGAGGAATAACCTAGTTATTATGGAAGTCAAAACATGCAAAGTGAAACACAAGAATAAATGAATCTAATATGGTCTCAGAACTTATGAATATAAATAAAACACCTTTTATTTATCACCATATGATTGCACATTATTCATTGTATACTGTTTCAGCTATCAACTCTATTCTTGAATTTAAAACAATAATTGTCCCATGCTCCAAGCATGTACACTATGTTTTCTAAACACTAGTCATGCCATACATCAAGTATGCACACTATGTTTGTCTATGACCCTTACTTTGTGAAATAAACCAATTGAACAAACTTTCAATGATGCTAATTTCACACTCCTGAATTCTTATGGAAAATGCAGGAATTCCAAATTCATGCCATTTTACCTAAATCTGTTAGATTCTCAACTTATATGCAATGATTCTCTTGTAATGATTATGCACACAGTCACAAAGATTTGACAACAAACATTATAGAGCATTCCAAAGAAGATCAACTCCTTGGAAACATCCTTCTTGCATTAAGTTTCCTAATCTTATACAGACTTATCGAACAACTTCCACCAATAAGATCATTTCCACATTCCCTTTTTGACTATCACTTCTGAACAAGAGTTGCCTCTTTTGAGAATATGTCAATATGGCCCTTCCAACAATTAACACTATACTTCCAACTGTCCCTGAGCTACCAATCTTTGGTAAACCTTAGATTGTCCTCGACAATTGCTTAATTATTTTAGTTATATCCAGTTCTAGACCTTTTCCATTCTTAATGCCCCAGGCATCTGGAAAATTTTAGACAGGATGAATATAGCACATGTAATCGATCCTATATCCGAAGCATATGGGACACGATTCATGATGTCTCACATAAAGACTAAACCAGTCTTTTGCTATAATATTTTCATTTCTATTTGCCAAGTTCACATAATTCAGATTATGAAAAGGGATGCCGTAATCATAATCGAATTTTAGAACACAAATAATGAACCCATATATAGAATTTCCTCACGTTGAGCCATTCCAACATGAAACTCAAATATATTCTTGACTAAATTTGATTAAAATCTCAATCTAAGCTTTTAGAATTGAAATGAAGTATAATTTCCTCTCCCTTAATTATAGCGAAACAACTTTTTCAACCACTGCAGCCTCACGAATTGAAACTTTTGTTTTCTATAATTAACATTGCAAACTTGCAACCTTTATCATAATTATCATGCTCCCAGTAACATGATGATTATTAGAATAACACTTATACTCCCACTAGCTTTTGTTGGATTAATGTTTAAGTCCATAACTATATTTGGTATATACTTGACCCGACCCAGCATGGTCCATTTGGGTTGCACTTCACCGACACAATTTATATGGATAGTCTTTTGAGAATAGTATATTTATGATTTATATTAATATATTATAAGTTCTAATATATTAATATGGAATAGTATTATTTAATTAGTATTGATAAAGGCTTAATTTAGAATTAATTAAGTGATCAAAATGAACTAATTAAATATGGACTCTTATATATATGGAATGGGCCAAGTTCATTTAGGTTGGGCTAAGCTTTCATGGATAGTCCATGGAGTGTTTAACCCATGGATCATATTAAATGAAAGGTCATGGGTTTAACCCTAGTATCCATACTATATAAAGATGTCCTTGGTTGGTGAAATTGGCACTAGTGTGGTTACACTAAGAGGGCTAGCCGATTTCACTAGATAGAACCAAGTATCGATATTCTCTAAAGTCTTCCAAGGTGTTTTGGTGATTTGTGATTCTACTTGAGGCTTCCACACTATTGGGGCTAAGCTCTTAAAGCTTGAAGACATCAAGCTACATCAAAAGGTATGTCATCTAACTAGTACTTTGTAGTATACGAGCTTCATAATATGCTAGTTAGGATTAAAGCCTTGGAAAGTTCTTATTTGCATGTATAATAGAGAAAACATAGATCCAAGGTTTATAGGGTTGCATGTACACCATAGGAGTGTTAGAATGCTCAAAACCCAACAGTGGTATCAGAGCCTTGGCTTGTTTTCTTGTTATCCTTTCAAAACTGTTTAAAAATCGAAGTTTTTTGCTGTCGGGGCATCAGACTCGACAAGTCCATCAGGAGACTCGGCGAGTCCATGCCTAAAAAGTGATCAAAACGATCCAACTCGCCGAGTTGGTTCATGCACTCGACGAGTTGGACCCCCAGACAGCATAAATTCGAATGTTTTGGCTGGAATTGGACTAGGAACATTACCCTAAGATGTTTTTGGACTTATAAA
The DNA here is from genome assembly GCF_002870075.4 of Lactuca sativa. NCBI lineage: Eukaryota > Viridiplantae > Streptophyta > Magnoliopsida > Asterales > Asteraceae > Lactuca > Lactuca sativa. The sequence continues at coordinate 296,213,420 of NC_056625.2, read as the reverse complement.
CTTGTTTTTGATGTGGTAATGTTCATGCTAATCCAATTTCACAGATAATTGTCAATAGATTCATGTTTTGTATTAGTTTAAGTGTTATGCTAATTACATGAAAATGTTTGATTCCAATTATCTTGTTCATATGAGTTTCTTAGATTAATAGAAAGGTTGATTGATTATGTGTGTTTGATTCATTTCAATCTAAGAATTGAATCTAAAATGTGTTTGTGTAACTTGTACAAAAGTTACATGAAAAGTCACATTAAAGATTCTTAAAACTCATGAAGGATGGCAAAGGTTACAAAAATGAAGAGTCTTGTCTCATTAAATGGTTTTATGACTCCATAACTTGTCCTCAAGTTATGGAGGTTCAAGAGTCACTTCATTAAGTGATAAAATGTGTAACCTTAATTAAATACATAAGTTACATTATAAAGAAAAAGTTACATTCTTTTATTAGTTTAAAGTCTTCCATAACTTGTCCTCAAGTTATGGAACTTGAAGAGTTTTTTAATTAAAACTACTTTAAACACATAAGTTATGGAATTAATTAGTTTTGAATAGTTTCAAAACTTGCCCTCAAGTTTTGGAATTTGAACATTTTTCACTTATGAATACTTTAATTCCATGTTAGCCCTTGGAATTTTTGAAGTTAAAATTCAACCCTTATACTTTATAATATTATAAGTTAATAATATATATATATATATATATATATATGTATAAGAGCAAGTCAGTCTTACCGTTAGTAGGCCTCATTCACGAAGCCGGTCTATAAGGGGGGTATAAGGTTACTGCCTATAAAATGGCAGTTTAATGGGTGTCCACTCTCACCCACCGCTTCCTTGACCGGTGGTGGGTCGTTAGCCGAACGGGTAGGACAAGGAATATAATTCTCCCTTCATTAAAAGTATTAATGATAAATACTAAGCAACTAAACTTTTTATAATTACCCAATCTTATTTACTTAGGAAAAATGTGAATAAGGTGCTAATCCATGAAATTACACATTGCACTTTGTTTAAGTCGGTTAGTGGAGCGTGTGTGGTTAACCGACACACTTACTCGTATTTAACAAGGTAGGCAAAGGGTAACATAACGTTTATCATAGTATCGATGGAGCGTGTGTGGTTAACCGGCACATCGATTGAGGGGTAAACACTTAAGGGTACCAAGTAATTTGCATGGTTACTTCACACCTTGTTTTGTGATCCTCGACATCCTAGTCACAAAACCTGAAGGGCACACTCGAGATTGAAACATGCCATTGAAAGTTCAATGAATCTCAAAGATCTAGGAGCTTCAAATCCAATTAAAACCTAATAATTAATTTTGTTTTTCATGGTGGAAATTGGTGAATCGTCATTTGTCACACCCCAAAACCATGAATGACGGAAACATTCTGGGGCGGAGGACGTCATGTACAGTATCACAAACAATGAATAATAGTAAACAAGAAACAACATCATCCACTGCATTAATAGTATAATTTCATACATGTGTGTTCTGTCAAAGATATAGACACCAAAAATATACATAACAAAAATAACAGATGAGTCTTGAACGAACTCCATCTTCTCAAAAGCCTGTCACCTGTACCTGTCTAGTGGTGACCTGAGAATACAAGTTATTTTGAAAGCGAGTATCATCTTAAAGCTGGTGAGATCATAAGTATATTAATGTCTGACTTTGTATGAAAACGTTTGTAATGTTTATGTAAGATGTTTTGTACACTGTTTTGTACAATGTTTGAACTCTCCTAGAAAACCCTATGTATCCTACTAACTATAGCTTTCTACCAAGGCATCTAGTGTCTGTGTGTATGTCTCTTGTTAGAGTGTGTGTTTTCCCAATTAAGACTATCATTAACAAAAATATAGTTTCTACATTACCGTGCATCGTGTGAATATTCACGAAGTGAATGTAAAAGGGGAAAATATTATCGTACCGTAGTATTTGTAATAAGTGATTACCGTGGTAGTAACTACCTTAAAACAAAAGGTGTTCCAAGTAACATGTGATCGACCTGTATCCTGCTACCGACTCTAGTAAAACGACGATGTAAGACGCCGTAAGAAATGACATTTGGCACCCGTAGACTTGCAAGTCCCACTGTAGCGAGCAACAAGGTGTAGGATAGTCAATCCAGTATAGATCTATACGCAAACTCATACGCTCCCCAATTAAGGAGATTCGAGATACAAGAGCAGTTATGGCCGGAAGTGCCATGACCCACTCAACGGTTCACATAACTGTATGAATGTATATGTAATGAATGTGCTAACTGAAAGTGTAATCTTTCTCTGTCTAGCCAGAATGTACTGAAATGTTCTGCGTGTGCTAGCTGTAATGTATGTTCTCTCTATCTAGCATGTATAGTAATATACTGTGCGTACTAGCTGTAATGTACTGTAAGTATTACTCGAACTGACTCATGAATGAACTGATTCGTTGTATGTTTCATTCTTCTAGTAATAGTAATAATATCTTCCTGTGCTACGCCTATGGTAACTTACTAGTGATGTAACTGGTACGTATGAACATGGAAGTATACCCTTGCTACCCAAAGGTACCGAATGAACTGGAAGGACCTTTATGACTATATATGTACACATGATATATAACTAATATTTAAACATCCTTCGGACGAGTACCCGATATCCCACCAGACCACATCTCAAGCGCGAAAAGGAAATAGGGCGGGCAGGCCTTCCTAAGCTTTTTTAAACATTGCTTATATAACTATACATACCTAGACATGCAATTGATAATAAGTAAAACAGAGTTTAAGTAAATGTATTTGATAAGTATAAGAACTTGTAAAACAGTTTGAAGCAAAACAGTTTGATAAACAATTTGAACAATAAGGAAAATCACTGGTTTTGTAGTTATTAATCACATGTGATTGATGTAATAACTATAATTATTTGACTTGTATTCCCCCCCCCCCCCCCACCCATAAAAGCATTTAAAAACATTTAAACCATTGATTAAGGGGTATGAACTCACCTGTAGTGAGTGGTACGGATGTACTGAAGATGTAGGATTGCTAGGTGTCAAGTGAAGTCTTGAACACACGCTATGATCCTAGTTAACATATAATCACATATATGTGTACCCAATTAGATTTAAACTACTAATTGAAATTGTTTAGACCTCCTAGAACATGCTAAACACTTTACATAAGTGTTATTAGCCTTATGGACTTCATCTAAATTGTTGTAGGACCCGACTAGTGAGTTTAGGGTTCCAAAGGACCCTATATATGAGTTTACTCTCCAATAAACTTCACACAAGGAGTTTACGGTCGTAAACCCTTGAGTTTATCGCCGTGAACTTCTAGACTTAATGTCCTTTGGTATTTTGAAGTTCTAAATGATCCTAGAAGCATTGCTACTTGGACGATTAATTCTTGGAAGGGTTTAGGGCACTAATACACTCCTTTGAGGAGTTTATGGCCCCTAGGCCATTTCCTTTTGAGTTTACTGCCGTAAACTCATATGGAAAGGGGTGTTTTTGTGTTTTCAAGTCCCATACTCATCTAGGATATGTTTTAGACAATTATCTACGGCTAATGAAGGCCTTAGGCACACTTTGGTACCCCCTTTTGATGTTCACGACCCAAAGACCATTTCTATAAGAGATTACGGCCGTAATCTCTCTTTGGGATTGGTCTTTGACGATTTAAAGTCCTTAAATTAGCTAGTAGCAAATCAACGTAATTTCCCTAGGCTTTAGGAGTGGTTAAAGCACTCTTTGGCCCTTGAGTTTGGAGTTCACGGTCCAAGAACTTCTTGGGCCGTGAACACCTTTCTCTTGGTGTTCATGGGTGATTTCTAGTCTTAGAAACACTATCATACAAGCCTAAGGTGGTCACATATCATGGGGGAAGGACTAGGCATCATTTTAAGAGTTTACTCCCCAAGGTGTTCTTGGGCGGTAAACTCTCGAATCTAAATGTTTTGTTACGAAATCGATGTTATTAAGCATATTACTAGCTATATAATACAACTAGAGAGAGGTACTCACAATTTGGGACGGAAACCCGAAGATCCGTGAGAGAGAAAATGGCTTTTCTCTAGTTGGAAATGTAACTAATGAAATAATTTGGTTAAGAATCAAATATATAGTCCTGGGATTTTTGGCAGAAAATATTTTTATTCAAGAAATGAACTCTAATATCATAGAGTTCTGAAATAACAGAGTTGCAAAAAACCCTAGTGCATCCTCTCTCTTGATATCTCTTTAAGTGTAAATCCTAAATTACTCAAACTTATACTAAAAAGTCTGAAAACTTCTTGCAACTGTTTTGACTTCTATTGAAGTGATAATGTTTGTACATAATTGAATTTCGGGTTGTCACATCATCCCTTCCTTAGAAGGAATTTCGTCCCGAAATTAGAATTTAAGCAAATAAGTTGTTACAAATAACTAAGTAAAAAGATGAGGATATTTCAGTTTCATCTGATCCTTACGCTGCCAACTGAATTCCGGTCCTCGCTTGGCATTCCATCGAACCTTCACTATCAGGATACGAATTTGTTTCGTTTTCTTGACCTCTCGGTCCATGATCTCTATTGGTTCCGCCACGAAGTTGAGGCTCTCATTGATATCGTTCTCGTCGAGTGGAATAACAAGAGTCTCGTCGGACAGACACTTTTTCAAGTTCGATACGTGGAAGGTAGATTGTATGTTACTGAGTTCGTGCGGTAAGTTAAGTTTGTAAGCTACTGGGCCGATTCTTGCGAGAGTCTCGAAAGGCCCAATGTACCTTGGATTTAGCTTTCCACACTTTCTGAAGCGTATCTGAAAGGACCTTAGATCAATCGATTTATCAAACAATTACTAATAATAAGAACAGAACAACGAAATATCACAAAGAGCTTTCACTAAGAATGATAATCTCACAAAGAGATTATTGTTCGCACAAAGCGGCTATTAGGGTTTTGTGAAAAGACTACTCCTTCACAAACCCTTACAAAAGATTATATAGAACTATTATAGACAATCCCTACAAATCAGGAATGTTCCAGCTAACTAATATATGATAACTATGGAAATACGATAAATACTAAATCTTTTACATATAAGACAATATATATACTGAACAACTTTTATGCTGATGCTGATGCCAACGCTGATGCATCAGTTTCAAACATCATCATATTATAAGGTTCGACCTTACAATCTCCCCCAATAAGATGATGTTCAAAACAGCAGCTATATGAGAACACCTCTGGACAAAAATTCTTCATACTCAGCTTCAGCTTCTATTTTCACAGCCAGTAAGGACTATCCAGCAGCTCCTGTCTTCTATTCAGCAGCTCCATAGCAATCAGTATGTGAAACTCTCCAGATAAATCTTGATGACTCATGCACATTTGTCTTAAGCCAACAAGATGTGCTGTTGGAGCTCTTGGAATTTCTGTGGTGTGCTGAAAGCACATTCTTCTATTTTTATCGAGATAAAACATTCCATGTTCAGGAACAGAGATGAACTTATGTTGAACCGGCTCAACACCGATAGGAAGAGAGTTGTTTATTCCTTCAGCACCAAAATTTAGAACCAACACATCTTCACCATCAACTTGAAACTTGGTCCTTCGGATTCTAGGAACTGATGAACTTTGGCCTTGCTGCTGAGAGTGCTGTATAGGAACAAGATCCAAACGCTGAACTTTCTTGATCAGTAGATGGAGAGCACATGTCAGTTCTGAAGAGAGAGCTGAAGTTTGCTTGGATGCTAATTCGAGTAATTCCATCCATTCAGAATATCCGTATCTGATCAGCTCATCCCTCTTGACAACTTCAGTGTATGGATGTTGAGGACCTTGACGAGTGATCAGCATTGTAAGAATTTTCTCATTATGAGGTTTAGATGCTTTAACTTTGATGATTTTATCACTACTCACTCGTCGTTTAAGGACATCTTGAAACCTCTTTCGATCAATCCTGTCTAGAACATTTTCAGTCCTTGACTTGCTGTTACTGGGAGGAGGCTGGGAAGATTTGAATTTGGACTGATATTCTAAGAACTTCTGCATCTGAGCTTCAAAGGATCCTTTGACCTGAAGTTGATGCTGAATGAGAGATTCATTAGCTTGAGCAATATTCTTTACAAACTGAGCTTGATTGGCTTCATCAAGAATTTGCTTAAGTTGATCATGAGACATGTTCCATTCAGTTCCCAAGTTGGATATGTTGACTATGGACTTAGGTTTCTTGCAAAGCAGAGAAGTATCAATGTGTGAAGAAGCCAATTCAGTATCTGCTGCCTTGCGCTTGCGAGATAGAGGTTGAGTATCCTCACTAGCTACATCTGAATCTTCTCCTTGGACTGGTATAATGGGATCAATGAATTTCATATCTAACATTTGACATTCATCATCATGTTCATCATCATGCTCACTATCTTCAGCAAGCTTTTCAGTATCTGCTGGTCTATCAGGCTCCTCAGTATCAGACTCGTGCATCGGCTGAGGTGACTCAGTTTGGACTAAAGTGTTGTCCGCAGATCCAAGCTAAACATATTCAGTGTCTCCATCTTTTGGATCATCATCAGTGTCTCCCCCTTTTTGAGCATCATCATTTTGTGGGCTAGGGAAAGGAGTTGGCAAGAGAACTCCCTTTAGCTGATGTACATCGGCCTCAATTCGTAGAAGACGCTGACTCATGTCCCGAGTCAGTGTCAGAAGCTCATTAAATGCTGAGGCCGGAATATGAAGGAATGAAGTACCTGGAACTTCTTGTGAGTGAGGTTGATCCCCCGGAGAAGGTTGGTCCCCCTAGGGTGGGTTCTCCCCCTGGGATGGTTGCTCCCCCTGAGATGGTGGCTCCCCTTGGGATGGTTGCTCCCCCTGAATTAGTGGTTCCTGTTGAGCTGAGTGAACTCTCTCAGTGATAGAGAGAGTATGATGAGAAAGGTGAGGAGAGAGATGACCACCATCCTGTGATTCAGCTTCTTGATCAGCATGATCTTCATTGTTACCATCAGCTCCTTCATCAGTATCAGCGGTTAGTGAAGTAACAATATATGGATTTGCAATCCATTCTCTCATCCGATCAGAGATGCCGATGTTAGTTACCAACGGATCATCCTAATACATTCGAATTAACATGCGTGGGCATTGGAAGGGGTTTCCAGAGTGTGAGTAGTAAGCTTCAGCGAAAAATTTATCTAGCACAAGAGCAATCCAGCGTGGAAAGGGGACATGATTAGCACGTACATTTGCACGAAGAAGTTGAACAAGTTGATCAAAGAAGAAAGCCCCATAATCAAGTCGTTTGTTGAGAAGAAGGGAACAGACGACTTGTTGCTCATAAGTGCTCAGTTGATCACCACTGCGAGATTTATGACCCACACATTTGCACAGAGCACCGGTGAAGAATGTCACACCCCAAAACCGAGAACGGCGGAAAAGTTCTAGGGCGGAGGACGTCATGCAATGTATCACAACACAATAATAGTAAACAAGCAAACAACATCATCCATTGCATTAAATATATAGTTTTTAATACAAGTGTTCTGTACAGTTTTAGACACCAAAAATATAATGTAAATCAAAATAATAAGATGAGTCTTGAATGTGCTCCATCTTCTCAAAAGCTGGTCTCGGTACCTGTCTACTGATGACCTGAGGATACAAGTTATTTTGAAAGTGAGTATCAGCATTAAGATGGTGAGTTCATAAGTATTTTAGTGACGGTGTTTGTTATCAAAACGTTTGAACATCTCTCAAGTGTAAGTTTGTAAAATGTATGTAAATGTTTGTAAGTGTTTGTAAAAGTTTGAATCTCTTAGAAAAACCTATATTTTCTATTAAACTAGCCTCCTACCAAGGCTTAACTGTTTGGTATGTTTGTTTGTTGTACACGTGTGTAATTTCCCAAGTGTAACTATCATTAACAAAATATTGTTCGTACATTAATGCTTAAGTGAAATAATCACTAAATGTATGAAATGGGTAAATTAATGTAGTACTGTAGTGTTGTATTATAGGAACTACTATTGTACTAACTACCTTAAACCAGATTTATATTAAGGTATTATGTGATTAATTGTACGATACTATCGACTGAGTAACAACGACAAATGTAGGTCGTAAAAAGGTATGACGTTTGGCACCCGCAGACCTGCAGGTCCGGCTGTAGCTAGCAGCAAGGTGTAGGATAGTCAATCCAGTATAGATCTATACACAAACTCACGCTCTCCCTCCAAGAGAATTCTGGTAACAACTCGGGCCATGACATTTAAGGCATGCTCCGATACAGTGGATCACAATTGTAAACGTATTCATGTATAGGTAATGTAATGTTACTTGTTCTAGTATCGTTGTATATATTCTCTTCCTAGTATAGTTGTGTATGTTCCCTTTCTAGTATAGTTGTAAATGATCTCATAGTAATGTAATGTATATGTCCTCATAGTTAATAAGTATTGACTCATGAATGAACTGACTCATTGATCTAGAATTTGTAGTAGTATGATCCTGTGTTACCCCGATGGTAACTTACTAATGATGTAACTGATACACATGAATATGGAATTACTTTTATGTCTATATATGCACATATGATATATAATTAATATTGAAACGACCCTCGGACGGCTACCCGACATCCCACCAGACCACATCCAAATCGAGGAAAAGGAAATAGGGCGGATGGCCTTCCTAAGCCTTTTAAACATTTCTTATATATCTATGCATATATGGACACGCAATTTATAAGAAGTATAATAAAGTTTAAATAAAAGTATTTGACAAGTAAAAGAGTTTGTAAAACATTTTGAAGTAAAACAGATTGATAAACATTTTGAAACAGTGATGAAATCATTGGTTTTGTAGTTATTAATCACATGTGATTGATGTAATAACTATAACTATAACTTGTATTCCCCCCATAAAAGCATTTAAAACATTTAAAACTATTTCAAAGGTTAATTAAAGGGTTATGAACTCACCTGTAGTGAGTGGTTCTGATGACAATGTTGGATTAGACTAGGTGCCAAGTGGTGACTTGAGTACACGCGCGAATCCTATTTAGCATATATTGGCACATATATGGATTTAATTAGTGCTATGAACAACTAATTGATGATTTTGGGACCACCTTAGGGACTAGTAAACACTTATAATGAAGTGTTATAATCATATATGATTGTATGAGGGTTTATAAGGCTATACAAGAGGGTGTATGGCCAAAATACACACTATATGTGTGTGTGCGGCCAGGTGTGCGGCCTAGTGTGCTGCCAACACATGTGTGCGGCCATGTGTGCTACCAGGTGGTGTGTGCTCTCATGTGTGCGGCCAGATGAAGATCTTGGTGTTCTTGGTGTTCTTGGTACCTTTTATGAAGATCTTCAAGGAGAATGGATGATACTTGAGAGGATTTTTGTGTTCTATGCTTGAAGAAGTGAGGCAAGTGTTCAAGAATGATCTAAGGGTGGCATATATAGGTAGAGTGTGTGGTTGGGAAGGTGTGAGGCCGCAAACAAGAGTGTGTGGCCGCACACTCAAGTGTATGGCCGCACACTCAAGTGTATGGCCGCACACTCCATGTGTTGGAGTGTTTGGCCCGATTTTGATTCCTACACTTCGAGTTAAACCTTCTTAACACTCCTACCTTGATTATATCACATTTAGAACGATTCATTAGACTCTAAAGGGTATTACCATATAGTAAAATATGTCTAATATTGGAAAGAATTGAAGAGTGCACGCGAGAAGTTTTTCGGGTTGTCACAAAGAACTTCCATCCTGGAGTCATACATTGACGCTGAATGAGAGCTGATCGAGTACCAGCCTTTGAGTGATCATATCCCAGTTGATCAAAGAGACGTCGACATCGTTCAATAGGAGGAAGCTCAGAGAAGGGTTCAAAGATTGGTAATCTGAGCGCAGCACTGAGGAGGTCAGCGGTAATAAAGACTGAGTGTCTTCCATGGCCAATAGTCCCGAAGATGACGTTGTTTTCATCATTAATTGTTGCAGTGTAGTAGAACTCACAGACTTGTTCAGGAAAGAACTCTGATGGAACGTCACTGATTGCGTATCAGAGTCGGCAGGAGACTAAGAAATTAACAAAATCATCAAGTCCAAGCCTCGATGAACATCTGGAATATCAGGGTTGAAAACTACGTTGGTGGCTTTGATGTATATGGGAAGAGGAGGAGAGTTTTGAGCTGGGACCACTCTTCGTGAAGTGGAGGAGAAGGTGAACAGTGATGCCGCCATTGAAGAAGTTTAGGATTCTAGGGTTTTTGTTTTTTTTTTTTTTTGTTTTAAGAGAGAGAGAAGATTGAAGGAAGGTAAAAAGGTTTGGGGAAGAGGTAAAAAAGGTTTAAATAGGGAGTGAAACGGTAAAAAGTAATGATTATCTTTAGCGAAAATAACTGCGTATCTTGCGAGACTATCAAATTAAAAAAATAGCTGTTGGGTAAATAGAGTCGTTGTACCAAAGAGGAAACGACAATCAGTGAATGCGGAAGCGCTGATATTGCTATCACGGAGAGTTACATGCTAAAAGATAGTTCGTCGTCAATTCAAGGTACAACTTGCTTGTTTAGGGTTAGCAAGGTGATTGGTGCGTGTGATAGATACTGGTTTAATTATCTAACCATCGGCACAGAGTGTCGAGTCTTTATCAGTGAGTGGTATTTCTTACTGAATCATTAGACACTGATTGAGAAGAAGGTGAAGAGAGGATTTTTGCATGTGATAAACACTGGTGTTTTGGTCTAACCATCGGCAAAGATTGTTAGATTCTCATCAGCATGTGTTTTGTCACAGCGAATCACAAAATCAGTATAAGATTGGTGAGAGTGGATAGTTGCGTGTGATAGAACTTGGTGTTTTGTCTAACCATCGGCAAAGAGTTTCAAGTTGTTATCAGTGTATGGTTTAATACAGTGAATCATTCAACTTTAGTTTAGAAGATTTGTAGAAGAGAAAGAGATAAGAGATCATACAGTGTACTCAGCATGCTAAACATCATCAGCGCATAATCATCAGTGCAAAAAAATATTGGTGTCTAAGACAATAACAAACATTAGTAAAACAATTTTTCAATCGAGAGTGATCATTCCAAGTTCGCCAATGATGTGAGCATTAGTTTGAGTATATAGGGCCTTGGGGCAAATGTCAGCTAGTTGATCGGAAGTCTTTACATGCTGTAAAACAACCTTGCCCTTCTCAACATTGTCTCTGATGAAGTGATGTCTGATCTCTATATGCTTTGTCTTTGAGTGCTGAAACGGATTCTGTGTGATCTGAATGGCACTGGTGTTGTCACAGAATGTAGGAGTTTTTGTGAATTTAAGCCCATAGTCTAAAAGTTGATTTTGAATCCATAGGATTTGAGCACAACATCTCGCAGCTGCAACATACTCAGCTTCTGCAGTGGAGATAGCTACTGAGGTTTGTTTCTTGCTGGACCAGCTGATTAGTCGATTTCCAAGGAGGTGACATCCACCTGACGTGCTCTTCTTGTCTAAGCTGCAACCTGCATAGTTGGAATCAGTGTATCCAAAGAGTTCAAGCGCTGAGTCGCGAGGGTACCATAGTGCCAAGTTCTGAGTGGCCTTTAAGTATCGAAAGATGCGTTTGACTGCAATGAGATGAGACTCCTTGGGATTAGCTTGGAATCTAGCACAGAGAATGGTTCCAAACATGATATCAGGATGACTTGCAGTGAGGTAGAGAAGGGATCCAATCATTCCTTGATAAAGAGAGTGATTAACATCAGCGCCGGTTGGATCAGCATGTAGCTTGTCAGTCTTGGACACCGGAGTAGAAGTCGGTTTGCAGTCGCTGAGAGAATACTTAACTAGCATGTTAGCAATGTATTTACTTTGACAAATTGAAATACCTGATTTTTGTTGCTGAACCTCAAGACCTAAGAAGAAATTCATCTTCCCCACCATACTCATTTCGAACCTTTGAGACATGATCTCAGCGAATTCTTTGCTCAGCTGCTCATTTGGCGATCCAAAGATGATGTCATCGACATAGATTTGAACAAGAATCAGTTCTGAGCCTTTCTGTTTGATGAAGAGAGTATTGTCAATTTCTCCTCTTTTGTAGCCATTTTCAAGAAGATATGATGTCAGTGTCTCATACCAGGCCTTGGGAGCTTGGTTCAGTCCATATACAGCTTTATCTAGTCAGTACACATAGTCAGGGTGCTTTTTGTCTTCAAAGCCTGGGGGCTGTTTGAGAAATACCTCTTCTTGTAATTCACCATGAAGAAATGCCATTTTGACATCCATTTGGTAGACAATGAAGTTCATGTATGAAGCGTATGCGAGAAACAGTCTAATTGCTTCAATGCGAGCAACTGGAGCAAAGGTCTCCCCGTAGTCGATGGATTCAATTTGAGTGAACCCCTGAGCAACAAGCCTTGCTTTGTTGCGAGTAATGATGCCATATTTATCAACCTTGTTGCGGTAGACCCAGCGTGTTCCGGTGATGGTCTTTCCTGATGGTCTAGGAACAAGGGTCCAAACCTTGTGCCTTTCGAACTCGTTCAGCTCGTCTTGCATGGCTTTAATCCGGTCAGCGTCTTGAAGAGCTGTGTGTATCTTGTCAGGTAAAATCATTGAAATGAAATTAACATACATGCAAAAATTATTAGATACACGAGATCTGGTTCAGACACCATCATGAAGATTCCCAATAATTTGATCAACAGGGTGATCTCGATGTCCAGAAGCTGATTCCACTGAATTTGACGCTGAAGTGTTATTGCTGAAGGGAACATTAGTTGCAGGAGGGTCCTCATTCTCAAGAGTTTCATCAGTATCAGACAAATGAGTTGTTGAGCTAACTATAGTATCTTGATTCATGGAACTTGGAACTGGAACGATATAATCAGGAATAGTAGCTTCTTCTTCAGCATGAGAAACTTGATCATATGGGCAAGAGAGAAGCTCTTGAAAAATAGAGGAAGAATGACTTACTTTTTCATGAGTGTATGATTCCTCATCAAAATTCACATGAATGGATTCTTAAATGCACTGCCTGTTCACATGAAAAACATGAGAAGCTTTTGAAATAGATGAGTACCCAACAAAAATACCTTTGTCAGCCTTAGGCTCAAATTTTGATCTTGGATCACGCTGATTAAGAATATAACAAATGCATCCAAACACGTGAAAGAAGGATACGTCCGGCTTTCGACCTTTCAGCATCTCATATGGTGTCTTCTTGTGAATCCTGTGAATTAGAGATCGATTTTGAGTATAGCATGCTGTATTAACAGCTTAAGCCCAAAACGACATAAGAAGACCAGCATGAATCATTAAGGTCCTTCCTGCCTCAATCAGTGTTCGATTTCTTTGTTCAACAACTCCATTTTGTTGAGGAGTGCGAGGAGTTGAAAAGTTTTGCCCAATGCCTTTATAATCACACAATTCTTCAAGAGTTGAATTTCGGAACTCAGTGCCATGATCACTCCTTAGCTGCTTAACTTTGAGACCAGTCAGTGTCTCATTTTTACGAATCAACGAGATAATTTCCTGTGCAGCATGACTTTTCTTCTTCAAGAAAACCACCCATGTAAATCGAGTAAACTCATCCACAACCACTAGAGTATACTTGTTTCCTCCTTGGGAATGAACATGAATAGGTCCAAATAAGTCCATGTGTAGTAAATGAAGAGGAACATATATGCTAGAACATGACTTGGGTTTGAATGATGACTTGGTTTGTTTTCCTTGTTCACAAGCTGAGCACATCTTGTCTTTGACAAAGCTGAATTTTGGGAGACCTCTAACTAGATCTTGATTGGATATTTTGGATAGATTCTTAAAGTTCAAACGAGAGAACCTTTTGTGCCAAATCCAGCTGAGATTGGTTTGAGACTTTGTAAAGAAACATTGCATCAGCGCCTTGTCACTTGAGAACATATCAAGAACATATATATCATCTTTTCTACTTGCTGAAAGTACGATGTTCTTGTCAGTGTTTACAACTCTTCCTTCCTTCTTTTTAAAGTGAACTTCATAATCAGCATCACACAATTGGCTGATTGAGATAAGATTGTGTTTGAGACCCTTTACATATGAAACGTTTTGAAAAACCACGTTATTGCACTTGATATTTCCATATCCTTTAGTGAACCCCTTTCCATTGTGTCCGTATGTTACTGCAGGACTAGTTTTCTTGACATAGTCTTCCAGGAGAGACTTGGATCCTGTCATATGTCTTGAGCAACCACTATCTAAGTACCAAAGATGCTCCTGACCCTGCAGTGCTGAGAAACTAGTTAGAACACACTGACCCATTGGAAGATGGGTCATTCACAAAGTTATTTGACAATATATTATAACACTCTTTAGGAAGACAATTTAAAAAATTTGATTTAAGAGTCCATTTTTCATTTCTAACTTTGATGTTATCAGCTCTTAATGATGTTTTATCAAACTTGCATTCACTGATTTTGTGAGTTGAATCACCACACCTGTAGAAAATTCTAGTACCAAAGTTTTTCTTGGTGAACACATTTTTAGATTTAACACATTTATATTTGAAAGATTCACCAAGTGAACTTTGAGTCCTTTTATTTAACATTGAATTACTAAATAATTCAGTGTCAGAAGAACTACAATCACTGATGGATGAGGAGCTAACATCAGTATCAGATTTAGATTTATGTACTAAAACACTGCAATCAGAATATTGTTCAAGTTGTTCATGAACAGCATTAAAACACTCCGTTTGAGATAGGAAATGCGATAATATTTTCAGTGAGAGGAGTTGGTCTCACAAGATGTGTAGGATAAGAAGTAGGATCAATTCCAGTAATTTCAATATTACACTCAGTGAAACCATTAGAATCAGTAACACAGTGTTCATCAACGAGACTCTGATTAATAAAGGTGTTGCTGATAAATGTGTTTTTGAAACTATCATTTAATTCATTTATGGAATAAAATTCAGATTCCTTTTCTTGAGATTTAAAAACCTTTTCTGCTTCAGCAAAATTTTCCCCAAGGATTTTCTCACATGAGTGAGGTATTTGAGCAGAGATATCATAATTAGCATTTTTGTGAGATTTAGCCCAAAGTTTTAAAACAGTTTGTTCTTTGTTCAAGAGGTCATTAACTTTATCAATTTCAGCAGATAGTGAGGAATTTGATAAGCTAGTAACTCTTAGATTTTCCTGAGTAGTGTCAATAATGTTAATTTTTAAGGATAGTTCAGTTTTAAGAAGATCAATTTGATTTTGCATGTCTCTTATGGTTTGATTCTTCTTAGAATTAAGAACACCCAAATACTCAAACATTTTGATTTTTTCATTCATTGAATATGAAACAAAGTTTTGAACCTGGTACATTGAAGGAGAATCAGTGTTGTGCTTCCTAGAGTTTTCCACTGCATCAGACATATCAACATCAAATGAACTGTTGCTGACATTACATTCATCAGTGTCTTCTATCTTGACCATCAGACACTTAACTTCATCATCTGATGACTCCTCATCAGTCTTCCATTTTTCTTCTTCAGCGACAAGAACTTTATGTTCCAAGTTCTCTGCTTTCGGTTTCTCAACCAGCTTGTTGTACTTCTGTTTCCAGTATTCATCCGAGCTTTGGGTTATTTGTTTGCATTCTTTTGCAAAATGATCAGTGCTCCCACAGTTAAAGCACTGAGCTTTCCCTTTCCTATCAGTACCCTGCTTCTTATCAACGTCTGATCTTTTTGAAGATTTTCCACCCATCTTCTTCTGAAACTTTAAGAAATTTCGGCCTGATTTCTCAAAAGTCTTCACAATCAAAGCCGCACTAGCCACAACCTTTTCGAGATCATCAGTGTCACCTTTAGAAGAATCAGTGTCTGAATGGTTTTCAGTGTCTGACTCTGACACTTGCTTTTTGTTTGAGAATAAAGCTACTGATGACTCACGCTGAGAATCCTTCATCAACTCCTTTCTCTGAAGCTTGGATTCCTCATAGTATCGTAGGTTTCCATAGAGACTTTGTAAGTCCATAGTATTGATCTTCTCACTATTTTTCAGCACATCAACATGGTTCTCCCAACCTGCACCTAGAGAATCTAAAAACTTCTGCACTAGAACATTTCGATGCTTCAACTGATCTAGTCTCTGCAGATCATTAACAAGAGTATTAAACCTGTTAAAGGTTTGAGTTAGGGTTTCACCTTTCTTTGCAAAAAAAATTTCATACCTTCTGTTTAGGTCATTTATTTGAGTAGCCTTGACTTCTTCAGTGCCTTCAAAAGGTACAGTCAGTGTATCCATCATCTCTTTTGCTGAGATGCAATTATGAACCAGCCCAAAGATATTGTATGGCAAAGCGTAGCTGATTGCAGCCCGAGCACGAACATCTAGGCCATTTTTTCTTTTGTCATCTGCCGTCCAGTTTTCTCTAGGTGTTTTCTTCATGGCACCATCAGGAACGTTGTTTTTTAGGGGCTGATACATCGGAACATATGGACCGTTTTCGATGATGTCCAACATGTCTTCATCTACCGACTCTAAAGCATATAGAGCCTTTATTTTCCACATAGAAAAATTTGTTTCATCAAACGGAGGAATTTTAGCAGAAGGATGATTTGATGAGTTTGAAGAAGAAGAAGATGAAGCCATTTGTTTGATAAAAGAAACCTGCTCTGATACCAACTGAAAGGACCTTAGATCGATCAAATTATCAAACAATTACTAATAATAAGAACAAAACAACGAAATATCACAAAGAGCTTTCACTAAGAATGATAATCTCACAAAGAGATTATTGTTCGCACAAAGCGGCTATTAGGGTTTTGTGAAAAGACTACTCCTTCACAAACCCGTACAAAAGATTATATAGAACTATTATAGAGAATCCCTACAAATCAGGAATGTTCCAGCTAACTAATATATGATAACTATGGAAATAAGATAAATACTAAATCTATTACATATAAGACAATATATATACTGAACAACTTTTATGCGGATGCTGATGCTGACGCTGATGCATCAGTTTCAAACATCATCATATTATAAGGTTCGACCTTACAGTATCAAGCCCCTCCAGGGTGAGACCTTCAATAGAATGCGGTCGCCCACCTGGAATTCCAACGGTTTCCTACGTTTATCAGCGTAGCTTTTCTATCGGTCTCTAGAGGCTTTCAATCGTTCATGGATCTGAACGATCTTCTCTGTCGTTTCCCGTATGATTTACGGACTTGTGAGAGTGCTTTCGGGAAATTTGCCCTTATCTAACTGGGTATCACCCACCTCAGCCCAACACAGAGGGGATCTGCACTTGTGGCTATATAGGGCCTCGAATGGAGTTGCCTTTATGCTCGTGTGATAACTATTGTTGTAGGAAAATTCGACAAGGGTTAAATGAGTATCCCATGCTTTCCCGAAGTCTATCACACAAGCTCACAACATATCTTCCAAGGTTTGGATAGTTCTCTCGCTTTTCCTGTCGGTCCGTGGATGGTAGGCGGTACTCATTTGCAGCCTAGTTCCTAAGGAACTTTGTAACGACTGCCAGAACCTCGAAGTGAATCTACTATCTTTTTCTGAGATAATGGATAAGGGAACGCCGTGCAGTCTTACCATCTCACTAATGTAAGTTCTTGTAAGTTTCTCCATCTTGTCTATTTCCTTGATTGGCAAGAAGTGTGCAGACTTGGTCAGTCTATCGACGATGACCCATATAGAATCAAGTCCACCCTTCATCTTGGGCAACTTGTTTATGAAATCCATAGTTATTCGCTCCCACTTCCATTCCGGTATCTCAGGATGTTGTAGAAGACCGGAGGGTTTCTGGTATTCGACCTTGACCTTTGCGCAAGTAAGGCATTTACTTACGAAGGTAGCAATCTCTGCTTTCATGTTAGGCCACCAGTATAACGTTTTGAGGTCCATATACATCTTATCTGATCCCGGGTGCACGGAATAACGAGTGTTGTGTGCCTCGTTCATGACCAAGTCTCTAAAACCACCTAGTTTCAGGGTCCAGATCCGGTCCATGAAATAATAAGCTCCGCCACCCTTAATCTCTAAGTTCTTATCAATCCCTCTTAGAGATTCACCCGCCACATTTTCAGGCTTCAAAGCGTCAAGCTGAGCTGCCTTAATTTGTGTGGACAAGTGTGAATGGATAGTCATAGTCAATGATTTGACTCTACGACCAGAATATTCCTTCTGACTCAGGGCGTCAGCTACTACGTTGGCTTTACCCGGATGATAACGAATTTCACATTCATAATCACTGAGTAGCTCGACCCACCATCGTTGTCTCATGTTGAGCTCCTTCTAGTCGAAGATGTGTTGTAAACTCTGGTTGTCTGTAAAGATAGTGCTCTTTGTTCCATACAAGTAATGTCTCTAGATTTTTAGGGAAAACACAACTACTCCTAATTCAAGATCGTGTGTCGTGTAGTTGACCTCATGTGTTTTCAGCTGTCTCGAGGCATAGGCGATGACTTTACCTCACTGCATCAAAACACATCCGAGTCCTTGATTTGATGCATCGCAATAGAACGAAGTCTTCTATTCCTTCGAGAAGGAGTAGTATTGTTGGATTATTGTCTAAGTCCATAACTATTTTGGTATGTACTTGACCCAATGGTGCATGGTCCTTTTGGGTTGCCTTCACCAAAGCAACTTGATAGGATGAATTATGGGGAGAAAGGATTAAATATGATTTATTAATATATTATGGGAATAATATATTAAAGGAGAAATCATATTCTTTAATTAATATTAGTCAATAATTAATTGGTAATTAGTTTTGTGACTAAAAGAGATTAATTAAACTTATGGGACTGGAATTGTAATTATAAGATAATTGCAATTGGGCCATGGATTGCTTTATATTATAAGGATGGACTAATTCTATGGGGAAACCCTAATGTTTTGAAAAAGGTTTCAAAACTTGCCCTCAAGTTTTGGAATTTAAATTTTGATTAATAGTTTAATTTTGATGTATATTTAAATTCCAAACCCTAATGTTTTGAAATGTTTCAAAACTTGTCCTCAAGTGTTGGAATTTAAAAGTTGATTAAAAGTTTAATTAGGATTGTTAAATTCTAAAACCCTAGTTTTGTTTTGAAAAGTTCAAATCACACCCTTATGGTTTTATTAACTAATTAAGGTGTATAATTAAAAGAGGTTTAATAAATCCATAAAAAAATTTTGGTTTACAATTTAATTGAATTAAAGGTATAATTATTAAATTTGACCACCTAGTATTTTAAAAGTGTAAAATATACCCTATACTATATATAACATTAAAAGTCTAACCTTATATATATATATGTATGAGTAAAAGTCAGTCTTACCGTTAGTAGGCCTCATTCACGAAGCTGGTCTATAAGGGGTGTTTAAGGAAATTGCCTATAAAATGGCGATTGAATGGGTATCCACTCTTACCCACCACACTCTTGACTAGTGGAGGGTTGTTAGCCGAACGGGTAGGATAGGACGAAACCTTCCATTATAAGTATAATGAAGTACAAAAGTAACTAAATGTTTTTCAAATTCCCAATCTTAGTTACTTAGGCAAAGTGAATTGATGCAATTCCATGAAATTACACTTTGTGCCCTTGTGAAGACGTTAGTGGAGCGTGTGTGGTTTACCGGGACACTAAATGGGTCTAAGCAAAGGTAGCAAAGGGTGACTCAATGTTTGTCATAGTTCGGTGGAGCGTGTGTGGTTTACCAGCACATCGAATAGGTGACTGTAACATGTGAGGGCACCATGTAAGTTTGCATGGTTATTCACATCCGCTTTGTGATCCTCGACATCCCAGTCACAAACAAGAGGGGCATATCGAGATTTAAACATGCCATTGAAATGTTCAATGAATCTCAAAGGATCTAGGAGTTTTCATAAATTTAAAACTTCAATTTCTTTTTCGTTTTTCATGGTGGAAATTAGTGAATCGTCATTCACTTACCTTCAAATATTCTGCAACTAGATTACGACATCCCTTTTCTAGGTTGTAGCATATTGTGTTGGGTCCTAGCCTTAATATCTCATTTGGGTGATTTATTAAGGACTCAATCAATCAACTAACTTGAATTCGTTTTCTCCCGTTTTGTAGATGTCAAAGTACGACAATTATGGTCTTCCCAAATCCCATGGAACAAGCATTCCGCATGAACATGATATTCCACGATTCGATCGAGGAATAAGAGATCATGCTTCACTTCCTCCACCTCCTCCTATTATTCTTCCTAACCCACAAGTTCGAAGAATTGAAAAGTTCATGTTCACTCAAGCCCTTTTGGCAAGTAAACATAAATAAGGAAAGTCGGTGTGTGCACACGTCCTAGGGATGAAGTCACACATTGATAGGTTAAGAATATTGGGATCCGTTGTTTGTGAGGAGATGGCTGTTGATTGGGTTCTTCAGTCACTTCCTAACTCATATAGTGAGTTCGTAAGAGAGTACTATATGATGAACTGCGACGTGACCCTTATAGATCTCACCTATATGCTTATTGTCGCTGAATCAACAATGGTTTGGCGCAATAGAAAAGCAAAGTTGATTGGTGAATCTACCTTCAAGTCCTCTATGGATATAGACAATGGCATCGAAAGACATGCTATGATCAAAATGTTTGATCATAAGAGAAAGGCAATGTCTGAAGTAGTTCCATGTCCTGTTCCAAAAGAGTCGATTTGCTTTTATTGCCAAGAGAAGGGGCATTGGAGACGAAGCTGCCCCATTTACCTAAGAGATCTAAGAGATGGGAGAGTCAAAACGTATGGCTCTGCTTTAGGTAAAATCCATTGACTAACTCTTTTAAGCTCCTATTCTAGATTCTTAATACATAATGTGATAAGATTAAAATTGATGTTTTGTAGGATCAAAGAAAAGAGAGGAAGCTTAAAGGAAGAAGTGAGTAGAATCTAACCGTGAAGGAATGGATTTCGATCGCATTACTTGAAGATTAGATTCTTGAGCTGCTACTTAGAGTTAGGATTAGATTGCTAAGAAAGATGTATTAGCATAGTTTTTCAATGAATTGCATTGTAAGGACAAATTTTTCTGCAATAAAACAAATTTTGATTTTATATTATCTATTTTTCCTTGCAATGGCGTGTATGAAAAATTGATGTTAGAATGTTTTTGTTATTAGCAATAATGGATTTGATTCTTTATTATGTTATTTGTGGAAATGTCGAAAATTTAACGAATAGGGAAAGTCTCTCATCGCCCAAGTTTCGATTGGACAGAAACTTGGAATCATGCAACTTGGTTGCACGATGAATGAGAAATTTCATATTCGGAAATTAGACTAATTCGTTGACAAAGTGTCAAGTGAAGGACTAGGAGCTCGAGTACACAAAGTTGTGTGTTGATCAAGTCCACCACAAGAATAATAAGGATATTCGTCATGATTTACTAAAAGTTTAGTGAATGTGATTATACTTACAAGATTAAGTGTAATTCTGAATTGATTAAAGGGTATAGATCAATAACATAACGAATAAGAAGAATCAAGTAGGCAGAAAGATAAAAATTTCTCTATTCTAATAAGAAGGGAGAATATCTTTTATGCTTTATGATAAGTCTTAATGATTAGGAACCATATCTCAGTTGATCCTCTAAGTGAGTCTTAGTACAATTACATGTCTAAGAAGAGGAATCAAGAATTAAAGAAATGGTTAAATCAAGAAGTCAATCATACTTCGTTCCAAAACAAGTCTTAGAGTTAAGATTGTGAAATTGAGTGATAAGTATTAAGAAGGTTTATAACATTCAACAAATGTGGAAAGTTGTGATGTCTTGGATAAGACAAAGACCAACTAGGACCAATTTATGAAGTGTTTTGATAAAACTACACTAACTCTTGAATATTTGTTAGTCAAGAAATGTTTATTGACAAAAGAATCTTATATGTCAAGGAGTCAGTGGGAGTCTTAATGGTCTTGAAAGGTTTCAATAACAAATCAAAATAAACCTTATCGATCATCACTAGCACACGAGTTGAGGTTTACAACTTATCGTGTTGACACTATTTTGTTTCTGTGCCGTTCCAATTGAGTTAATTATGCATGTGAATTCTATGAGTTCTCATTTGAATGCATAAAAGGTAGGCACCTTGATCAATGAAAAGTACATTGATAGGAAAAGGTGAGCTGCTTAACTACTTGGAAGACATGATGGGCAGCTGTGCTACCATAAGGCAAGAAATCAAGATTAAGAAAGTTCGGTCCATATGAGTTTGAATTTGTCGCAGACCTTAGTTTTGACAAATTCACATGGATAGGAACACATACACCATTAAAATCTAAGTGTCATAAGATTCCCTCCTTCATGAAAATGACTGTGAGGAAATGCTTTCACTAAGAAAGATTTTAAAAGGATAGTGATTGTGAAAAATTGTATTCTCGAATTCGATTATGGTTACGGTATCCCTTTCCATGATTTGAATTGTGAGGTTTGGCAATTAGTCTGAATTGTTTAGACACACATATGAGCTATCTAAAGGAAAGGTGTATAAGCTTAGATAAAGGATTATCAAAGCATTAGGTATTAGAAACATGAACTTAACAAATTCAATAGGTATTGTTTTTCTGAATGTTAAGCTGTTTCTGAATACATGTCAAAGCTAGTGGGAGCATAAGTGTTATGTTTTATAATAATTATCATGAGAGTGGGAGCATAAATGTTATGATTGCATGATTATTATGGAAAGTATTGCAAGTTAGCAATATTAAGTATTGAAAACAAGAGTCATATTTTGCAAAGTTGTAAAGGTTGAATAGTTATTTTGTTATAATTAAGGGAGAGAATATTATGCTTCATTTCAAATCTAAAGGCTTAGGTTGTGGAATGTTAAATAATTTAGTCAAGGAAACATAGTCTGTTCACAAATTTTGATTACGATTACGGCATTCCTCTTCATAGTTCGAATTTTGAGAACGTAACACATAAAATATTATGGCAGATGATTGATAAAGTATTGAATCTTCATGTAAGACATTATGCATCGTGTCCCATATGCTTCGGGTATAGGATGGATTGCAAATGCTATAAATATTTGACCATTCTAAAATTTTCCAAATGTCTAGCGCGTTTAGAGGAAAAGGACGAGAATCGGTTTTGACTAAGATAATTAAACAACTACCAAAGGACAATCCAAAGTTCGTCGAGGATTGGTCGCTAGTGAGTAGTTGGAAGCATGATATTGGATGGACCATATCGACATTATTATGAATAGATAAGATTCTATTAAGAATGAGTTTTCATATGGAAAATACGGAAATACATCGATATTGGGAGTTGGATATTGAAAATCTATGTCTAGATTAGAAACTTTTATGCAAAAGGATGTTCAAAGGAATGTACTTTGAGTGAGAGACATCATATGTAAGGAATTGTCTTGTAACAATCTCCGATAGAGGACTTTGTAATTTCATTGGCAATAGTCTTTGTGACTTTGGTGCAGTGACATTACGAAAGGATCATTGCATAAAATGATAGAATATAACATATTCCATAAAGTGGAAGGAATTCGATATTCTTTCACTTATGAAAAAGGATTAGGAGTTGTGAAATGATAATGATTGGAAATGTGTGCAATTTGATCTATTTCACAAAGTAAGAACCATAGGTAAACATTGTGTGCATGCTAAGAGCATGGGACAAGTGTGATAATTCAAGTAAGAAGTTGATTAACTGAAACAACAAATAATGAGTAATCGATATGGTGATAAATAAAAGGTGTTTTATTTATACTCAAAAGTTTGAGGCCATATGGGATTTGTATTATTCTTGTGTTTCACTTTGCATGTTTTGACTTCCTGAATAATTTAATTGGTTTAGAACAGTCAAATTATTCGAATGGGCCACAGTCATTCATATGTTGGAAGTAGGTATGAATGAAGACTGTCATGAATTGGTGTGTAGATTGTCTAAAAAGTATTAGACATAAGCAAATGTTTGCTGCAACGTTCATGAGTGCTTAGGAATATGATTTGAGCATTGGATTAAACCCAGGCTCACTTAGATCACTCCATGAATTGTATCACGAGTGATTGGTGAGACAATAACATCTTATATTCTTGAAACCCAGATGTGTGAGTTGTATCTTGCAAATCAGTTACACATTGATAATATGTAAACGCACCAGTAACTTGGTGTCATAAAAAATATTATTGTGTGTGATTCGGTGAGTGAGTGCAAGCGAGCATTGAATCAAAGTTTATCCGTTCCTTTTATCAAAATTAGGATAAAAGCGATATCTTTGGGCCCCTCGATGATTTAGTGATGACAAACGTAAATGCTTGGCCGGGCTAGGGCTAATTTGATTTGTTCAATTAGTCAGTCGTCATAAATCGGAAGTCGAGAAATAGTATAAAGAGAATGATTTGAAATCATGTCTTATACGATATCTAGAATGGAGGAATATATGATCCCTTATCTAAAGGACACGCGTATCTGATAGGATCAGAGTTGACAGCGGCTTTGGAAAGCTACGATTGCAGATCAGGATCTGAAGTCATACGCATAATAGTTATTAGACTTATCCAAGTGGGAGACTGTTGGATTAGTGTCTAAGTCCATAACTATTTTGGTATGTACTTGACCCGATGGTGCATGGTCCTTTTGGGTTGCCTTCACCAAAGCAACTTGATAGGATGAGTTATGGAGAGAAAGGATTAAATATGATTTATTAATATATTATGGGAATAATATATTAAAGGAGAAATCATATTGTTTAATTAATATTAGTTAATAATTAATTGGTAATTAGTTTTGTGACTAAAAGAGATTAATTAAACTTAAGGGACTGAAATTGTAATTATAAGATAATTGCAATTGGGCCATGGATTGCTTTATATTATAAGGATGGACGAACTCTATGGGGAAACCCATTAGAAATCGTCCAAGACCTTTAAGGAAAGGAGTCCATGGGTTGCTTAGGGCTTAATCATCCAAATTAGGGTTTCCTTGTTAGATAACCCTAATAGCCTCACTATATATAGAGCACTTATGCCCCAAAAACGTGGACAAGCTTCATTCTAGGGTTAGTACACGTTTTGGACAGCCTCCATCCTCTCTCCTCTTCATCCTCTTGCATTTGGTGTTTGTGAACCATTAGAGGAGTGACATTTGTGACTTTAAGCTTTCTAAAGTCATTTGAAGAAGGATTTGGGATTGTTATTGCTACATAACAATCAAGGTAATAACTTAAACCCCTTCTTATGTTAATATGATTACTTGTATGCTAGAATTAGGGTTTATACTCTTGGATAACTTGCATGTACAATAGAGAAACCTAGATCTAAGCATTAGGGTTTGTATGAGCACATATGATGTTCTTATGACTAAAACCCATCAAGTATTGGCGCAGTGCACAAGGCTCGTTTGAGCGTTTGGAACGCTCTCTCCTGCTTCTCTTCCCAGTCAAAGGCCACGCTCTTCTGGGTCAGTGTTGTAAGAGGTTACGCTATACGGGAGAAGTTCTGAATGAACCTGCAGTAGTAGCCAGCGAGGCCTAGAAATTGACGAATTTCTGTAGGCGTCTTCGGTGCTGACCAGTTCTCAATAGCCTTGATTTTGGAAGGGTCCACGTGTATACCCTCTTCACTAACCATGTGCCCTAAGAGATCGACTCGCCGAATCCAAAATTCGCATTTCGAGAACTTCGTGTAGAGCTTCTCCGTACATAGTGTTTCGAGGAGTTGACGCAGATGTTGATTATGCTCCTCCATACTTTGAGAGTAGATAAGTATGTCTTTGGAACGGCATCACTACGAATTCGTAGTGCCCATAACGATTTTGGAAGGCTGTCTTTGGAACATCCTCCCCTTGCACTCGTAGTTGATGATATCCGGATCTCAAGTCAATTTTTGAAAAAAAGTTCACCCCTTGAAGTTGGTCAAACAAATCGTCGAACCGAGGCAAGGGATAATGATTTTTGACAGTCAGCTTGTTGAGCTCCCTGTCGTCGATGCACATACGAAACGATCCGTCTTTCTTCTTTACGAACAAGACTGGAGCTCCCCAGGGTGAGAAGCTTGGTCTTATGAAGCCCTTGCTGAGCAGTTCGTTAAGTTGACCGGATAGTTCTTGCATCTCTGCAGGTGCTAGATGATAGGGCGATTTGGCTAGTGGGGTTGCCCCTGGAACTAAGTCGATTCGGAACACGACTTCACGTTGCGGAGGTAATCGTCGGAGTTCTTCTGGAAAGATGTCAGGATATTCGCGTACTACTGGAATGTTCTGAATTCCCTTCGTTTCTTGGCTCACGTTAACTACATGAGAAAGGAATGTTGTACATTCCTTCCGTAAGAATTTCTGAGCCTGGATGCTCGAGATGATACGAAGGTTCGTGTCGGGTTTGTCGCCATAAACTACTAAGGTTTCGCCTGACAGCAGATTAAGGCGAATGGCGTTTTCGTAACACATGACGATAATGACGTGGAAACTTTTAATTGTGACCGTCATAAGATCGATAGAAAATGAATGGTTATCTAAAGTTAGGCTACACCCTACGAATATACTGCTAGTGCTCTCTGTCTTCCCATTAGCCATTTCTACAGTGAACGTTTTATTAAGTGCTTGTGATTTTTGCCTAAGTAAATGAGCAATTTTTTGGTTTACGAAACTTCTCTTCGCTCCACTATCAAATAGAATGCATGCATAAGAGTTATCGAGGAGGAATGTGCCAGTGACCATTGTATTATCGGCAACCACTTCCTCATGGCCTATGGCCAGAACTCTTGCCGCTCCACCACCCAGCCCTGCCTTCGGGCAGTTTCTTTTGAAGTGGCCTACTTCGCCACATCCGTAGCAAGTTTGTCCCGCTCCAGCACCGGGGGGTTGGTTGATTGGCTTCGCCGGAGCTTTATAGAAACGGGCTGTGTGCCCCTTTCCGTTGCAGTTCAGACACTGCATCTCCCGGCATGCGCCGTTATGATGGAAGCTGCACTTGTTGCACTTTGGAAAACTTCCAGAGTACTGCTTTACCAGAGCAGTAGCGGCAGGGGCTATTGCAGCATGTACTGCCACGACCTGCGTTTTCTTGGCGGCCTTAGCCTTCTTCTTGCCATCCCAGAACTTCCGCTTGGGGTCGGCGGTCCTTGCAGGTTCTGAGATGTCCAGGGTAGTTGTTGCGGCCGGGGTACGAACCCCATGGTCTATGAGCCGCTGTGCCAATCACTTGGCACTATCAAATGTAGTGGGGTGTGATGCCAAAACATTTCCCTGGTATGGGGGCACCAGTCCCCATATGTATCTTTCGATCTTCTTTCCCTCTGAAGGAATCATGTTGGGACAGAGGGCCACCAGTTCATAGAACCTGGTGGTGTAGGTGACTACGTTGGAGCCATTCATGGTTAGGCCCTACAGTTCTTCCTACAGCTTTTGGATCACGCCCCTCGGGCAGTATTCCTCAATCATGAGGTCTCTCAGAGTTTCCCAGCCCATAGCATTGGCCACTACAAGAGATAGTGACTTAACATGCCCATTCCACCATGTTAGGGTTTGGTTTCAAAGGTGCAAGCAGCGTACTTCACCTTTCTCTCCTCGGGACAAGAGCAGATTTCGAAAACCGATTCGGTTTTCTCGAAACAATGCGAGAGGGCAATGACTCCGCCAGTCCCCTTGAAGGACAATGGTTTGCAGTTCGTGAAGTCCTTATAGGAGCACTCTCTCGAGCGCACAAGAGCTTCCATCTGAACAGACTGAATAGGGGTTCTTCCTCCAGTGGAACCCAATGAATGATACTGAGCCATGGCTGTAGCCACAGCCGCAACTACGACAACATTTAGAGCTGTCGTATCGAACTAAGGAGTAGGTGGTTGAGGAGGTGGAAGAGGTGGTGTTTCGTTATTGAGATTTATCCTTGGATTTCTGCGAGGCGGCATCTTTGATCTATAGTTTATAAAGATGAAACATTGATAAGATTTCAATGGAAGAATTGATGATAATGACTCATGGACTAACTCTCCATATCCCAATGATACGATTGAATGGAAAAACAGCCAACTAAAAGAGGCCTTACATCAACCAAAATGGGAAACTTTTGACAACCTTACAACCTAATCAAGACCTAATAGGCCTATGATTTACACAAATAGGGAAATTAGACCAAAGTTTTACATAACTAGGTTATATCCAAAAGAGGGGAGTTGATGAAAATCTATCGGCGACGAGAACTACCAGAGTGAGTTCTTGATCCCGACAGAAGACGTTCCATGTCCCTCATGCGCCTATCAGCTCTTGCTTGCCGAGATCGAAGTTCTCTGACTTCAGCTCGGGTTTCAGTGAGTTCCCTCTAAAGAGATGCATTGCGAACTAGAGTCCTTTCTTGGGCAGACTCCAGTTGGCGAATGTGGACAATGTTGACACCAGAGTTGGCATCAATTTCCATGATTCAATCGATGGCTACTCGACCCTGCTCATCGTTACGAGCTATTCTGCGAATCATGACAGGCAGAGCCCGATCAGCAGAGCCACCTTCACTGAGTTTGTAAAAGCTTCGGTCCCCAAAGTAAGGTAAGGGTTGTCCCTGCTCGTCGCTTCAGTGGTTCAGGTTGGTTGCCCACAAGGGTGTGGGTCCTGGAAATGCTGGACGAGGGTTGTTGTTAGGGGCTTGACCTATTAGTGGTAGGTTGTTGACTTCTGGCTCTTAGTCAGAACCATCAGAAAAGCCTTCACCTTCATGATCATCCAAAGGGATTGGGTGATCATCTTCTGGCTCATCTTCTATCCATCCTGCATTGTCCTGGTTGGGATTGTACGGGTCTCCGGGAAGATCGAATCCAGCCATTAAATCTATGCGAGAAGGGAGGTATAAGAATCTAACACATAAGAAACTTATAGTAATGTGAAATACCCCTATAGTATTTTAAGTTTATGTTATGTTGTTGTCATTGTGGTATTGTAAGTAAGTTTTTAGACCTGTTGCAACCTCACAACCACACTTAGGCACATGCAAGTCAACCCTCGGATAATATAGTTGATCAGGCTATATCTTCCCAGTTTTGACCATATGTCTCTAAGTCTAATTGTGTTGCCCAACAATCGTAATACTTTTGTACAGTCTTAGTGACATTGATTTTAGAATGAATGCACGCACGTATACTTAATTAAATATTTTAAATATTTAAAGTATAAACTCTAGGTCAGAGTATTTTAATCCCAATGTATTTATAGTTAGTATATCTTTTATGGGTTGATATACTCAATTCACTATAAACAATTCTCTGATACCAACCTGTCACACCCCAAAACCATGAATGACGGAAACATTCTGGGGCGGAGGACGTCATGTATAGTATCACAAACAATGAATAATAGTAAACAAGCAACAATATCATCCATTGCATTAATAGTATAATTGTTGGATAAGGTGTCTAAGTCCATAACTATTTTGGGCTTGTACTTGACCCGACCCGGCATGGTCCATTTGGGTTGCATGGCACCATGCAATTGGATAGACTAAATGAGAGAAATAACACTTGGAGATTATTAATATATTATAAGTTCTAATATATTAATAATATTATTTGATTAGTTGATCAAAGAGTTAATTTGGAATTAATTAAGTGGTCAAAGGATAACTAATTAAATATATGGGTTGATTATGTAAATCATCTATATCTTATATAGTGGGCTAAGAGGCTCCATGGATTATCAAGTTGGGTTCTACCCATAGGATGTTCCATGGATGCTCCATGGGAGTTACAAACCCATGGGTCATGGAAATGAAGAGTCATGACACATTAGGGTTTACATGGTGTAACCCTAGATGTGTCAACACTATATAAGAGACCCATTCTCCACAAAAATTGGCTACACAAGTTGAACACTAAGAAACTAGAGGGCTTGGCCGATTTTTGAGAAGTGTGTATTATCTCAAGAGTTTTTCCAAGAGCATTTGGTGTTGTGTGAAGCATTTGAGGCATCACACTTGGGGTGCTAGGCTCACAAGGTTTCAAGGAACACAAGAAACAACAAGGTAAGTTATTCTATCTATGATTCAAGTTAAAATTGTTCCCCATGTATGCTAGATAGGAATATAACCTTGGAATTCAACTTTGCATGATAATTAGACAAACATAGATCCAAGGTTATTAGGGTTGCATGTACACTTAGGAAGTGTTAGAATGCTCAAAACCCATCAGTGGTATCAGAGCCTAGGCTTGTTTGTTTGTTATTTGTGCTTAAAAGTTGAAGAAAGTCGAAAATCTTGCTGTCTGACTGATGGACTCGGCGAGTCCATGGGGAGGACTTGACACCTCGTTTTGTGATCCTCGGTATCCCAGTCACAAAACTTGGAGGGCACACTCGAGATTGAAACATGCCTTTGAAAAGTTCATTGAATCTCAAAGAATCTAGGAATTTCTAAGAACCATTCAAAAAACCTAATACTAAAATATTGCGGTTTTCGTGGTGGAAATTGGTGAATCGTCATTCACCTACCTTTCAAATATGATATAGCTTAGATTACGGCATACCTCTTCTAAGTTATATTATATTGTGATTGGATCCTAGCCTTAATATTACATTTGGGTGTTTTATTAAGGACTCTCTTATCTAAACTAATCTTGTCCTCCTTTCTTCAGATGTCTTTCAACAATGCTTCTGGCTCTAATCCTAATGGCTCCTTTTCCCTTATGAACTTGTGTGGGAAAGTCACCTTTGATGGATCCAACTTTAATGAGTGGATCAGAAACATCAGGATGATTACCCGCTACGAGGACAAAGAATATGTCCTTGACAAGGAGCTTAAGGAGATTGATGAGTCCACTGCAACTCCTCAGGAGATCGCTGAATTTCGGGCACATGAAAGGGATGCTACGAAAGTGGCTTGCATCATGATGGCCACGATGACAGCGGAACTCCAAAAGTCTTATGAGGATTTCTACCCTTATGACATGCACCAAGATTTGATGGAAAGATACCATCAAAGTGCAAGACAAGAGAGGTATGAAATCATCTGCTCCATGATAACAACCATGATGAAGGACGGGGAATCCGTCACGAGCCACATGCAGAAAATGCAAAGGTATGTGGATCGTTTGCTGAAGCTTAATGTGAACTTCCCGGAGGATCTTGCAATAGATATTATTTTGCATTCCTTACCATCGTGCTATGATCAATTCCGCATGACATATCACATGAACAAGGAAGAAGTCACCCTCAGCAAACTTCAGGGACTTCTCAAGACCGCAGAAACAGGTCTTAAGGGGAAGTCGGTTGCTATCACTCCTACTCAAAACTCTACTCCGGTTTTGGCAATCGGGAAAAGTCGAGGGAGGAAGAGAAAGAGCTCTTCTAAGGGTACCAAGGCTCGGACCCTTGATGGCTCTTCTTCAAGTGGAACCAAGAAAGGTTTCATTACTCCTTCTTCTGACTCAAAAGAGGCTGAATGCTTCTATTGCCATGAAAAGGCTCATTGGAAGCGGAACTACCCAAAATACCAGCAAGATGTGAAGGATGGGAAAGTTAAACCCAACCATGCAGGTATTTACACTATCATTTCTAATAACTCACCCCATTCTAATTCTTGGGTCCTTGATACCGGTTGTGGTATTCATATTTGTTGTGACTTGCAGGGACTAAGAAGAAGTGAGGATGTGGAGCAAGGAAGGATAAACTTGATCATGGGGAATAGGAAAGCTATACCTGTTACCAAGATTGGAGTTTATACTTTATCGCTAAGTAGTGGGTTTAGTTTAGATTTGAATAAGTGTTGTTATTCGCCAGGAATGGCAAGAAATATTATTTCCTTTCATGCTTTGTACAAACAAGGGTTTACCTTTTCATTTAATAATGAAGTTGGTTCTATTGATGCTTTCTTTAATAATGTTCTTTATTTTAAAGCATTACCTTGTGATGGTGTGTATGAAGCTGTATCTATTGTAGATAACTTAGGAAATAATGTTTTGTGCATTGATTCTACTAATAATAACTTGGATAAAGCATCTTTATGGCACTGTCGTCTTGGACATATAAGCAAGAAACGCATAGGCCAACTCCAAAAGGATGGAGTCTTGGAGTCGTTTGACCTAAAGTCAGATGATAGTTGCGAATCATGCTTACTTGGAAAAATGACAAAGTCACCCTTCACAGGTTCGTGTGAGAGGGGTGAAGGTTTGTTGGACCTTATACACACGGATGTGTGTGGACCATTCAAACATGCCACAAGGGATGCTAATCGTTATTATTTGACTTTTACTGATGATTATAGTAGATATGGATATGTCTACTTGATCAAGCATAAGTCAGAGACTTTCGAGAGGTTTAAGGAATTTTAACAGGAAGTCGAGAATCAATTGGGTAGGAACATTAAGATGCTTCGATCCGATCGTGGTGGTGAGTATCTTAGTTCAGAGTTCCTCGACTATCTAAGGGAATGTGGGATAGTCTCACAATTGACACCTCCCAGGACACCACAGTTGAATGGTGTGGCTGAGAGGCGTAATCGAACCTTGTTGGATATGGTTCGTTCCAT
Organism: Lactuca sativa; assembly: GCF_002870075.4. Classification (NCBI taxonomy): domain Eukaryota; kingdom Viridiplantae; phylum Streptophyta; class Magnoliopsida; order Asterales; family Asteraceae; genus Lactuca; species Lactuca sativa. The sequence goes on along the minus strand of NC_056625.2, from coordinate 296,180,984 downwards.
GATGAGTCGAGCTTCGCTACCAATCTCATTCTGGGGGTATGCCTTAAAGACTGCCGCCCATATTCTTAATTTAGTCCCTACAAAGAAAGTTGCCAAAACTCCTCACGAGGTGTGGACTGGTAAAGTACCTAAACTAGACCACATCAAGATTTGGGGTTGCGAGGCTTTCGTGAGACGCGAGACTCATGATAAGCTCGAACCTCGAAGCGAGAGGTGTATTTTCATCGGTTACCCACAACGATCCTTTGGTTACCTCTTCTACAGACCTAGTGACAATGTGGTTTTTGTAGCAAGAAGAGGAGTCTTTCGAGAAAGAGAGTTTATAAGCCAAGGAGACAGTGGGAGGCAAATTGATCTTGAAGAAATTCAAGAATCAAGCGGTGAAGGAACTTCAAACTCTAGCCCTCAACTTGAGGAGGAAACTCCTGTTGAGCCAATTGACAAATCTGTACCTCTGAGACGTTCCACGAGAGTTAGGAGTGCACCTGAGCATTACTATGGATTCCATATTACTGCAGAAGGTGAGACACTTATTAGTGATGAGACACTAGTAAGTCAAGATGACCCTAACAGCTACGAGGAAGCCATGGCAGGCCCCGAGTCTGCTAAATGGAAAGAGGCTATGGATAGCGAGATACAATCCATGTATGACAATCAAGTTTGGAACTTGGTTGATAATGTACCAGGTCGTAAGACAGTAGGGTGCAAATGGGTCTTCAAGAAGAAGACCGACATGGATGGTAAAGTACACACTTATAAGGCTAGACTGGTTGCAAAGGGCTTCTCTCAAATTCCTGGAGTGGATTATGATGAGACCTTTTCTCCAGTAGCCAAGATTAAGTCTATTCGGGTTCTGTTAGCCATAGCTGCATTTCATGATTATGAAATATGGCAGATGGATGTCAAAACCGCTTTCCTTAATGGGAAGTTGGCTGAAGATGTTTACATGAGTCAGCCAGAGGGTTTTGTCAGCAACGAGTACCCTAATAGAGTGTGTAAGCTTGAGAAATCCATTTATGGATTGAAGCAAGCACCTCGCAGATGGAATCTTTTCTTTGATGAAAAGGTCAAGGAATTTGGCTTTTCTAGGAGTGAAGATGAATCTTGTGTTTATGTCAAGGCTAGTGGGAGTATAGTTAGCTTTTTGGTATTGTATGTGGATGACATACTACTCATAGGAAACGACATTCCAACCCTGCAAGAAGTAAAATCCTGGCTTGGGAAGTGTTTCGCTATGAAGGACCTTGGTGAAGCTGCCTATATTCTAGGGATAAGGATCTTGAGAAACAGGAGTAAAAGACTGATTGGACTTAGTCAGAGTACCTACTTGGATAAGGTGCTGAAGAGATTCAGCATGCAGGATTCCAAGAAAGGAGAGTTACCCATCCAGAGTAACACCAGATTGAGTAAGACACAAAGCCCTAGCACTGAGGCTGAGATAGCATAAATGAGTCGAACACCTTACGCTTCGGCTGTAGGATCGATCATGTATGCTATGACGTGTACTCGACCCGATGTAGCGTTTGCCTTGAGCATGGTTAGCAGGTATCAGGCGAACCCTGGCAAGGCACACTGGACTGCGGTAAAGAATATCCTCAAGTACCTACGGAGGACTAAGGACTGGGTTCTTACCCTCGGTGGGAGTGATGACTTGAGAGTTGTAGGGTATAGTGATGCTAGCTTCCAGACTGATAGGGATAATTTCTACTCTCAGTCGGGCTGGGTCTTTACCCTAAACGGAGGAGCAATTTCTTGGAAGAGTTCCAAGCAAGAGACAGTGGCAGATTCTACTTGTGAATCAGAGTATATTGCAGCTAGCGAAGCAGCAAAGGAGGCTATATGGCCGAAGAACTTCATTGGAGACCTTGGAGTTGTACCAGCTATTAAAGAGCCAATGGAAATTTTCTGTGATAGTGAAAGTGCTGTTGCCTTAGCCAAGGAACCAAGGGATCATGGGAGATCCAGACACATCGACAGAAAATACCATTTCATTAGACATCGGATCGAAGAAGGACACCTCGTGGCAAAGAGGGTATCATCAGATGAGAATCCAGCAGATCCCCTCACAAAGGGACTGTCTCGGGTTAAGCATCTCCAGCATGCTCGGAGCATAGGGCTGAAGGATGATATTAGATTTAGTAGTTAGATAGTCTCGAAATTTGTAAAGTGTAATTGACATTTGATGATGAATAAAAAGTATTTTATTTATGAGTAAAGTGTTACTATCTCTTGTCGATCGTTTACTATATTTCTTTTGCATGTTTTGACTTCCAGAATAATTTTGTTTGGTATAACATATTATTCAAACCTCCACAGTCGGTCATATGTTGGAAGTAGATATGAATCAAGACTGTCATGTTTAGTTGTAGAGGTCTTGGACAAGGCTACAACAATCATGAGTGCTCATAAGTTCTGAGCATTGGACTCAACCCACGCTCACTGGAATCACTTCATGGAATTCTATCTCGAGTGATCGTGAGACGGTAATATCATATAAGACTTCAAACCTAGAGATATGATTTGTTACTTACAAATTGGTTATGCATTGACTGTACGAAACCGCATTGGTAACTCGATGTTATAAAACGTACTTTTGTGTGTAATTCAATGAGTGGTAGAACAAACATATGAGTCGAAGTTTATCTGTTCCTTCTTGGATTAGAAGCTGATATCTGGGACCCTCGATGATTTTGTTTTGACCCATGTACCGGGCCCGGTCAGAACTAAGTTGATGTGTTCAATTAAGTTCTATGTCAAACAAATCGGAAATCGGGAAACAAATGCTGGACAATAAGCAAGATAATGTTCCATGTATTTGTCCGGCTGATATCTAGAATGGAGGATTATATGATCACTTATCTTAAATGGCGTACCATCATCTTCTCAGTTCCGAGAGACCTTGAAAGAGCTACGATTGCCGGTCGGTTCCTGAAGTACTAGAGATATAGTTATTAGACTTATCCAAGTGGGAGACTGTTGGATAAGGTGTCTAAGTCCATAACTATTTCGGGCTTGTACTTGACCCGACCCGGCATGGTCCATTTGGGTTGCATGGCACCATGCAATTGGATAGACTAAATGAGAGAAATAACACTTGGAGATTATTAATATATTATAAGTTCTAATATATTAATAATATTATTTGATTAGTTGATCAAAGAATTAATTTGGAATTAATTAAGTGGTCAAAGGATAACTAATTAAATATATGGGTTGATTATGTAAATCATCTATATCTTATATAGTGGGCTAAGAGGCTCCATGGATTATCAAGTTGGGTTCTACCCATAGGATGTTCCATGGATGCTCCATGGGAGTTACAAACCCATGGGTCATGGAAATGAAGAGTCATGACACATTAGGGTTTACATGGTGTAACCCTAGATGTGTCAACACTATATAAGAGACCCATTCTCCACAAAAATTGGCTACACAAGTTGAACACTAAGAAACTAGAGGGCTTGGCCGATTTTTGAGAAGTGTGTATTATCTCAAGAGTTTTTCCAAGAGCATTTGGTGTTGTGTGAAGCATTTGAGGCATCACACTTGGGGTGCTAGGCTCACAAGGTTTCAAGGAACACAAGAAACAACAAGGTAAGTTATTCTATCTATGATTCAAGTTAAAATTGTTCCCCATGTATGCTAGATAGGAATATAACCTTGGAATTCAACTTTGCATGATAATTAGACAAACATAGATCCAAGGTTATTAGGGTTGCATGTACACTTAGGAAGTGTTAGAATGCTCAAAACCCATCAATAATTTCATACATGTGTGTTCTATCAAAGATATAGACACCAAAAATATACATAACAAAAATAACAGATGAGTCTTAAACGAACTCCATCTTCTCAAAAGCCTAGCACCTGTACCTGTCTAGTGGTGACCTGAGAATACAAGTTATTTTGAAAGTGAGTATCAGCTTAAAGCTGGTGAGATCATAAGTATATTAATGTCTGACTTTGTATGAAAATGTTTGTAAAATGCTTCTGTAAGATGTTTTGTACAATGTTTTGTATAATGTTTGAACTCTCCTAGAAAACCCTATGGTTCCTACTAACTGTAGCCTTCTACCAAGGCATCTAGTGTCTCTGTGTATGTCTCTTGTTAGAGTGTGTGTTTTCCCAATTAAGATTATCATTAACAAAAATATAGTTTCTACATTAGCGTGCATCGTGTGAATATTCACAAAGTGAATGTAAAAGGGGAAATATTATCGTACCGTAGTATTTGTAATAAGTGACTATCATGGTACTAACTACCTTAAAACAAAAGGTGTTCCAAGTAACATGTGATCGACCTGTGTCCTGCTACCGACTCTAGTAAAACGACGATGTAAGACGCTGTAAGAAATGACATTTGGCACCCGTAGACTTGCAAGTCCCACTGTAGCGAGTAACAAGGTGTAGGATAGTCAATCCAGTATAGATCTATACGCAAACTCATATGCTCCTCAATTAAGGAGATTCGAGATACAAGAGTGGTCATGGCAGGAAGTGCCATGACCCACTCAATGGTTCACGTAACTGCATGAATGTATATGTAGTGAATCTGCTAACTGAAAGTGTAATCTTTCTCTGTCTAGCCAGAATGTACTGAAATGTTCTGCGTGTGCTAGCTGTAATGTATGTTCTCTCTATCTAGCATGTATAGTAATGTACTGTGCGTACTAGCTGTAATGTACTGTAAGTATTACTCGTACATACTCATGAATGAACTGACTCATTGTATGTTTCATTGTTCTAGTAATAGTAATAATATCCTCCTATGCTACCCCTATGGTAACTTACTAGTGATGTAACTGGTACGTATGAACATGGAAGTATACCCTTGCTACCCAAAGGTACCGAATGAACTGGAAGGACCTTTATGACTATATATGTACACATGATATATAACTAATATTTAAACGGCCTTCGGACGAGTACCGGATATCCCACCAGACCACATCTCAAGCGCGAAAAGGAAATAGGGCGGGCAGGCCTTCCTAAGCTTTTTAAACATTGCTTATATAACTATACATACCTAGACATGAAATTGATAATAAGTAAAACAGAGTTTAAGTAAATGTATTTGATAAGTATAAGAACTTGTAAAACAGTTTGAAGCAAAGCAGTTTGATAAACAATTTGAACAATAAGGAAAATCACTGGTTTTGTAGTTATTAATCACATGTGATTGATGTAATAACTATAATTATTTGACTTGTATTCCCCCCCCCCCCATAAAAGCATATAAAAAACATTTAAACCATTGATTAAGGGGTATGAACTCACCTGTAGTGAGTGGTACTGATGTACTGAAAATGTAGGATTGCTAGGTGTCATGTGAAGTCTTGAACACATGCTATGATCCTAGTTAACATATAATCACATATATGTGTACCCAATTAGATTTAAACTACTAATTGAAATTGTTTAGACGTCCAAGAACATGATAAACACTTTACATAAGTGTTATTAGCTTTAAGGACTTCATCTAAATTGTTGTTGTTAGGTCCAGCTTAGTGTTGCGTCTATTGGGCTCGTTAGCTAGTCCACGTTTTGTCTCCGGTATGGTCCTGTCCATCCGTGAGTTTTATGTAGGGTTTTTTTATAAATAGATGCTTGCATGCATCCTAGAACGTAACGATTAGATAAGGATTTTTAGGTGTATTCATCGTTCTTGTTTTTGTAACCCTAGAATCCTCTACAGTGGAAGTTCTTAATCGAGCTCTGCTGAGGATTGAGTTAATCTAATCATTCGACTTATTCAGATCCATTCTTGTGTTTTATTTCACTGTTTTTTACGTTCTTTATTTACCTGTTACAAAGATCTAATCAATCAAAGAGTTTTTATAACTCATCAATTGGTATCAGAGCAGGAGGCTGTGTAATTCATACACATCTCTTCTGTGAAAGAAGCAATTAGGGTTATTCCGCATTAACTGATATTTATTGAGCCGTCATTCCATAATTGATGTAACTTAGCATTTATTTGTTTTGCCCTAATACTACATATTACAAGTCTGATCTTTCAAACAGGTTAAACGATCAAGCATGGACGAGTCTCAATCTAATCCTATCAACATCTCAAACAACATTGGATCAACGACAAAGATTCCTATTCTTTACACCCAAGATTACGAAGTTTGGGCACATCATTTTGAAGACTATGTCATCGGATATGAAGATAATGTTGGGTTTTGAGCATTCTAACACTTCCTAAGTGTACATGCAACCCTAAATACCTTGGATCTATGTTTTCTCTATTATACATGCAAATAAGAACTTCCAAGGTATTATCCTAATCTAGCATACAAAACAATAATGTAACAAGATAGAATACATACCTCTTGATGTAGAAAGTCTTCATGAAGCTTGAGTGCTTAGTGCCCCAAGTGTGACACCTCAAATGGAATCACAATCATCAAAACACTTAGAGTGACTTGAGAGAATTCTACACTCACCAAAATCGGCTAGCCCTTTCTTGAAAATTACTAGTGGCCGATTTTTCCTCAATAATAAGATGCTTATATAGTTACACAATTAGGGTAAACTCTTAATTGTCATGGCTTTCCATTTCCTTGGATCCATGGGTACAAATACACCATGGAGCATCCATGGACCATCCTATGGGTTTTAGCCCAACTTGATTATCCATGGAGCATTAGCCCACTATACAAGTATGGATGATTTACACAATCAACCCATATATTTAATTAGTCTTCTTTTGATCACTTAATTAATCCTAGATTAATTCTTGATCAATACTAATTAAATAATCTTATTATTCTTATCATTAATATACTAGAACTTATAATATATTAATAACCATAAGTGTCTTATTTCTCTCATTCAAGTGCATGATGGTATGCAACCCAAATGGACCATGCCGGGTCGGGTCAAGTCTTACCAAATATAGTTATGGACTTAGACATTAATCCAACAGTCTCCCACTTGGATAAGTCTAAAACTATTATTGCGTATGACTTCAGGAACCAACCGGCAATCGTAGCTCTCAAAAGCTTCTGTCGAACTCTGACCTTGTCGATGAACTCTGACCTTTGTCAATGACTTGTCCATTAGATAAGGGATCATATATTCCTCCATTCTAGATATCATATGGACTGAGACATGGATTATAATCATTCTCTCTGTCCATTTGTTGTTTCCCGATTTCCGATTTATGACAACTGACTAATTGAACAAATCAAATCAGTCCTGGCCCGGCCGAGCACTTCCATTTGTCATCATCAAATCATCGAGGGGCCCACAGATATCGCTTTTATCCCGAAGGTAAAAGGAACGGATAAACTTCGACTCATATGGCTTGTTCTACTACTTGTTGAATCATACACAAAGGCACGTTTTATAGCACCGAGTTACCAAATGCGTTTTCGTGCTATCAATGTACTATCAACTCATAGTAACAACTCATATCTCTAGGTTTGAAGAATATAAGATATTATCGTCTCATGATCACTCGTGATAAAATCCATGAAGTGATTCCAATGAGCGCGGGTTGAATCCAATACTCAGAACTTATGAGCACTCATGATTGTTGTAGCCTTGTCCAACACCTTAGACCTCTACAACCCATCATGACAGTCTTAATTCATATCTACTTCCAACATATGACCGACTGTGGATGGTTTGAATAACTTAGTCATTCCGGAAGAATAACCCAGTTTATTCGGGAAGTCAAAACATGCAAAATAAAACACAATAATAATTGAATCCAATATGGTATCAACTCTTTGAACATAAATAAACACCTTTTATTTATCACCATATGATTACACATTATTCATTGTATACTGTTTCAGCTATCAACTTTAATCTTGAATTTAAAACAATAGTTGTCCCATGCTCCAAGCATGTACTCTATGTTTTCTAAACACTAGTCATGCCACACACTAAGTATGCATACTATGTTTGTCTATGATCTTTACTTTGTGAACTAGATCCATTGAACATAACTTCAATGATTCTCTTTTCACACTCCCAAATCCTTACTGCAAATGCAAGAATTCCAAATTCATGCCATTTACTGGAATCTGTCAGATTCTAAAGTTATATGCATTGATCCTCTTGTAATGATTATGCACAAAGTCATAAAGACTTGACAACAAACATTACAGATCATTCCAAAGGAGATCAACTCCTTGGAACCATCCTTCTTGCATTAAGTTTCCTTAATCTTACACAGAGTGAAAATTCCATTTTGATGGGATCGGAATAGCCAGGGAACCTAAAAATTTTACCCTCTATCACCAAAAAGAGAATGTATGTTTAGTCTACAATAGTGGAAGAGGCATAGGATAATATTAGTGAACTTTTACGTGTTTGCTATGTGTTGCGAATCTAGGATTGTGTGCTAATTGATAGAAGTACTTAAGTCCGTACCATACCCCTAGTTAGTAGGATCACGACCTCACGGAAACCACGTACACTCAACATCTTTCCGTTCCATGACAAGAAGATGCCTTGCCGACCTACTCGCGGAAACCCTGGACCAACCCCGCCGGAAGTTGACTCCACTGCTTTCCAGGCAGCCGTGTCTGCTGCGGTCACAGCGGCTATGGCACAACTTCACCGAGGGAACAACGGAGGAGGTAACGGACAAGGATCCGGAAGTTCGAACAACGGGACGAACCAAGGACTCACTAAAACGTGCACCTACAAGGATTTTGCGAACGCTAAACCCCGAACTTTCAACGGTACCGGAGGAGTGATCGCCCTAAAGCGATGGATCGAGAAGGTAGAGTCGGTGTTCGAGATATGCGAGTGCCCCGAACAGATGAAAGTGAAGTTCGCGGCCTGCACTTTCGTGGACCAAGCACTCACTTGGTGGAATGGTCACATAGAAGCTATGACACTCCCTGTCGCCAACTCTATTCCCTGGGCAGAGATGAAAGAGATGTTGATGGCTGAGTACTGCCCCCGAGGCGAAATACAGAAGATGGAGCAGGAACTATGGAACCTCACGGTGCAGAATGGGAACATCGATGCTTACATATCGAGATTCAGCGAACTATCTCTGTTGTGCCCGGGTATGATCACATCAGAGGGGAAGAAGATTGAACGATTCATTTGGGGATTGACATCCCCCATTCAGGGGAACGTGATAGCTGCTAACCCTGAAACGTTTGACAGCGCGAAGAGATTGGCAAAGAGGCTCTATGATCATAACCACAAAAAGGGCGAGAAACCGGTAGAGACTGAGAAGAAGAAGGAGAGCGATGGTAAGAAGGGATGGAACAACAAGAGGAAGGGGCGTCAAGGTCCCGAGACCTCTAAAAAGCAGCAAACGGTGGCAGTTCACGCTGTCACTGCGCCGGTACCAGTCACATCACATGCTCCAGCCTCAGCTACTTCAAATACTTCAAGACCCTATTCCGGCACTCATCCCAAATGCAACAAGTGCGGTTTCCATCACCAAGGAGAATGTAGGGAGTTCCATTGCACCAGTTGCAATCGAAGGGGACACACTGCAAGGTTCTGCAGGACTTATCCTTCTCAGAACCAGAGTCAGGGAAACAACCAGAACAACAACAACAACCACCGCAACATCAACAACACCAATGCCGGCGACAACAACGCAGGGCCTAGCCACACCTGTTTCGGGTGTGGAAGGACAGGGCATTTCCGTCGAGACTGCCCTAACAACAACAACAACTCCGGAAACAGAGGAACAGGAAGAATGCTGACCATGGGTCAGAGTGATGCAGTCCAAGATCCCGCAGTTGTGACCGGTACGTTTCTCCTAAACCACACTTATGCATGCATCTTATTTGATACCGGAGCGGAGCGAAGTTTCGTAAGCGAGAAGTTTAAACATCTATTAAAACAACTACCCCAAAAGCTAAATGAAACCTATACGGTGGAAATGGCCAATGGGAAAACCGAATCCACTAGGGAGATCTACATCGGATGTACCCTAACCCTTAACCAGCACGTCTTTCGAATAAATCTGATGCCAGTGTCAATTAGGAGTTTCGATGTGATTATCGGCATGGATTGGTTAAGCCCCCACCATGCTGAGATTTTGTGCCACGAGAAGGCCGTTCGCCTTCGTCTCCCAAATCACGAAACCCTAGTAATTTATGGAGACAAACCCAGCACGAATCTTCGTCTTATCTCGTGCATCAAAGCACAAAAGCACTTGCGAAAGAACAACTTAGCGTTCTTGGCCCACATAGTGGACAAGACAAAAGAAGAAACTAACATCCAAGACATTCCGGTAGCGTGTGAATATCCGGACGTGTTTCCCGAAGATCTTCCAGGAGTACCCCCAGAGAGACAGGTTGAATTCCGAATCGACCTCGTTCCAGGAGCAACTCCCCTCGCTAAATCACCATATCGACTGGCTCCTGCTGAAATGCAGGAATTATCCAGCCAACTCAGTGAGCTTCTGGACAAGGGATTTATCCGACCTAGCTACTCGCCATGGGGAGCTCCGGTGCTCTTTGTCAAAAAGAAGGACGGATCCTTCAGAATGTGCATCGATTACAGAGAGTTGAACAAACTCACTGTCAAAAACCGCTACCCACTCCCGCGAATCGATGATTTATTTGACCAGCTCCAAGGAGCTAGCTATTTTTCTAAAATAGATCTACGGTCCGGATACCATCAACTCAAGGTCCGAGAAGAAGATATTCCTAAAACCGCCTTCCGAACCCGCTATGGACATTACGAATTCGTCGTAATGCCCTTCGGTCTAACAAATGCACCTGCCGCATTTATGGACCTAATGAATCGAATCTGTCGACCGTTCCTGGACAACTTCGTCATTGTGTTTATCGATGACATCCTCGTCTATTCGCGAAGCAAAGAGGAGCATGGCCAACATCTTCGACAAGTCCTAGAAACGCTGCGATCGGAAAGGCTTTACGCCAAACTCTCCAAGTGCGAGTTCTGGCTTCGGAGTGTGAATTTTCTAGGTCACGTAGTTAGCCAAGATGGAATTCACGTGGATCCCTCTAAGGTCAAAGCTGTGGAAGGATGGGCAACTCCGACTACTCCCACAGAAATTCGTCAGTTCTTAGGCCTAGCAGGCTATTATAGAAGATTCATCCAAAACTTCTCGAAAATCGCAAAACCACTTACCTTGCTTACGCAAAAGAGTGTGCCATTCAAGTGGACAGACCAACAAGAGATTGCGTTTCGAACCTTGAAGCAAGCTCTTTGCAGCGCTCCTGTACTATCTCTACCTGAAGGAACGGAAGATTTTGTAGTTTACTGTGACGCGTCAAATCAAGGCCTAGGTTGCGTCCTCATGCAACGTGGAAGAGTGATAGCATATGCGTCCCGTCAACTAAAGGCGCATGAAGTAAATTACACAACCCATGACCTAGAACTGGGAGCTGTGGTCTTCGCTCTAAAAATTTGGAGGCACTACCTGTACGGTACAAAGTGCACCATCTTTACGGACCACAAGAGCCTCCAGCACATTTTGAATCAGAAGGAGCTGAACATGAGACAACGAAGATGGGTGGAATTGTTAAACGACTACGAATGCGAGATCAAGTACCATCCAGGCAAGGCCAACGTGGTAGCTGACGCATTAAGTCGAAAGGAATACACAAATCGACGTACGAAAACGCACTCGATAACCATTCAGTCTCATTTGACCACTCAAATTGCATCAGCCCAGGCAGAGGCTATGAAAACGGAAAACAGAGCTAGTGAGGCATTACGCGGAATGGAGAAGAACCTGGAAGTCAAAGAGAATGGGGTATACTACTTCATGAACCGTATTTGGGTTCCAAAAATCGGAGGATTCAGAGAGATCGTTATGAAGGAAGCCCACAAGACACGATACTCCATTCATCCTGGTTCGGACAAGATGTATTTAGACATTAAGCAGCACTATTGGTGGCCTAACATGAAGGCGGAAATCGCAATTTATGTTAGTAAGTGCCTTACGTGTGCCAAAGTAAAAGTGGAATACCAGAAACCTTCTGGACTGTTGCAGCAACCGGCAATCCCTGAGTGGAAATGGGAGGGGATTTCTATGGACTTCGTGACCAAGCTGCCCAAGACATCGGACGGATTGGACACCATATGGGTAATAATCGACCGACTGACGAAATCTGCCCATTTCCTGCCCATCAAAGAGTCCTACAAGATGGAGAGGCTGACACGTTTGTACCTACGAGAGATTGTAAGACTTCATGGAGTGCCAAAATCTATCATCTCAGATAGGGACAGTAGATTCACGTCACGCTTTTGGCAGTCGCTCCACAAGGCCATGGGAACTCATCTTGACATGAGCACCGCGTATCACCCACAAACGGACGGTCAAAGCGAACGAACCATTCAGACGCTTGAAGACATGCTTCGTGCATGTGTGATAGACTTCGGAAAGTCTTGGGATACCCACCTACCGTTGATCGAGTTTTCATATAACAATAGTTATCATTCGAGCATTAAGGTGGCCCCTTTCGAAGCACTGTACGGGCGTAAATGTAGATCACCGTTATGTTGGGCTGAAGTAGGTGACACCCAGCTAGCAGGAACACATACGTCGGATAGGGCAATGACAGGACCGGAAATCATTCGCGAGACCACAGAAAAGATTGTCCAGATCAAAGCTCGATTACAAGCATCGCGTGACCGGCAAAAGAGCTACGCTGATAAACGGCGAAAGCCCTTAGAGTTCCAGGTCGGTGATCGAGTATTGTTGAAGGTCTCACCCTGGAAAGGAGTTATACGTTTCGGAAAACGAGGAAAGCTAAACCCCCGGTACATTGGACCTTTCGAAATCGTCGCCCGAATAGGTCCGATAGCCTACAGACTACAACTACCCCCGGAGCTAAACGGTGTGCACCCCGTGTTTCACGTTTCTAACCTGAAAAAGTGCCTATCAGATGAAACCCTTGTCGTTCCTCTTGACGAAATCGAAATCAATGAGAATCTCCTGTTCGTCGAAGAACCAATCGAAATCATGGACAGGGAGGTGAAGCGTACTAAACAAAGTCGCATCCCGATCGTGAAGGTACGATGGAACGCAAAGCGTGGGCCAGAATTCACGTGGGAACGCGAAGATCAAATGAAGCAGAAGTACCCTCACCTATTCTAGTTTTCTCAAATCTAGCTTTCAAACAGAATTTCGGGACGAAATTCCCTCTAACGGGGGGATGATGTCACAACTGTAAATTTTAAGCTATGTAATCTACACATTCAAGTTAATGTGAATCAAAAACTTTAACCAAATACAAGATACAAGTACTACAAATAGTCATCAAACAATTGGAGACCCTAGAAGTTCTTATTAAGTCTAATTTAGGCTAGAACTTCCTTATTGGATCCAAATGGGCCAATAAGCTTCCAACTAGACTATCATGGACTTAGAACCCTAATTGGGCTCTAATTGGACCCACACTTATTTATTTTAACATTTTAGGTCATGTTGGGCCTAGAATTAAATAAATTAAAAGCCTTGATACATGAATAACCTAAGACTAGTTCAAGAAAAACATAAAAATCCTACTACATTCTCTTAAGCTTAAAACACACCCTAATTAACACTAATATTGGGCTTAGGAGCAAAAAGCCCAAAAACCTTTTTTTTTCCCCACCATTCTCGGCCCAAGGCCCAAATACAAGGAAGGTTGACTAATTGCTTGCCACCTCACTATTATCTAATGGACTTCTAGGCATATCACATACCTCCATGCATGTATCACTTCAAAGTCACTTCCTTTCTCTCTTCTCTTCTTGTTTGGCCGAGAGCAACATTACACACACCAAAAAAATATCTCCATTTTCTCTAGAACACACAAGAACTCTCCTTCCCTCCCCTCTCCAAAGATCTCGAAATTTAGGGACTTTCCAAGAGGATTTTGCAAGCAAATCATCATCTAAGGTAAGATTATTCATAGATCTATGGTTTAAATTCTTTTGTTATCAAAATCTCTTCCTAATCCATGTAAAACCCGTGATCTTGCACCCTAGAAACCCTCCTAATCTCGAAAAGTTCATCAAGGAGTGCAAGGGCCAAAAATCACTTCATTTCTTCCAATCTTTCTTCAAGAACCGAAACTACCCACTCAAGGTGAGATTCATACCCCTATTTTCTGTTTTTAAGAGTTTTTGTGGGGGGGAATACAAGTCAAAGTGTAGATCTATATGTATTTGTATGCCTTGTATGATTTCCATGCTTATATGTATGCTTATATGTGTTTTAATGTTGGATCTAGCCCTTAAACCCCTCAAAACCGAGATATAACTCATGTTTTATGATATTAGCTTCAAATATGTTCCTACATAATAAGTGGTATTAGATAAATAGCCAAGTGGTTAGCAACAATTTTCTTTAAGCTAAAAACACATATTTTGGGCCAAAAATGTGAAAAATACAAAATTAAGGGCCCAAAATGACATTTTACAGATTCTGATGGGTGAAATGTGTCAAAACAGTTTCAATAAAGCTATTTCTGGAATTCTATTTAATAGGTGGATTAAAAACATAAATTTCAAGCCTATTGGGCTAAAAATGCAAATTTCGGCCCAATAAGGCCCATTATGCAAAATTTTCTGTTTTGGAGGGCCAAAACTGTAATTTTCTGTAAAACAGTGGACTATAAGTGTCCCAAACCCTTTTCAAAGGTTTAAAATGCTTTTTAAATTTAAAAGGGACCAAAGTTGCAAAAATTTTCCATTTTGGGCCAAAATTGTCAAAATTGCGAAAAGATGGGCTAAAACCGAGAAAAACTGCATTTTCAGGGACTTAAACTGTTTTCTTTGAAAAATATGCTGGAAAATATTAATTTCAATAATTTTTGGTGTTAAAATGTCTAGAAAAATAGTTTAAGGGCCAAACCGGGAAATATTAAATAAAAAGGTTGAAAATGTAAATTTTGCAAATAATGAGGGGCTGAAAACAAAAATATTTCAAGGCTGATACACTATGTACCATTTGATCAAATAACGATACCTCGACTACCAACGAAATATAACTCATTACAATACCAAAAGTCGTTGCTAAACGAGTTGGCTCGGTCTCGAGCCAATGGAAATCTACAACTACTAACTCTTTGATACATACAAATAACGATTGGTAATACACATACATACGAGTGTGCACAGACGTCTACGCACCATCTTCGGGCCCCAAAAGTGTAAAATCTTGTTTGTTGGGCCTAGCTAGCCCAATGACCTGATCTTAAGGCCCGAAGACATTTTTTTACTACGGAGTGTTGAGTTTTACCGACTTGGCACAACGTAGGGTGACTTTCAATGGCTTGTATCATTGGACCCCAAGGGCCATGGTATTGCTAGAAAAGTCTACACATTTTACGAGGCGGGTCGGGGACCCCTCGCACACATTTTTCCCCAGCCGGTTAATAGAGTTACCGGGGTCTTCGTGACCTCTTTCTCTTCGGATGTGGGACCACTCATAGTCCGGGCGATTGGATAACGTGATTAGTACTGACGACGCCTTCGGGAATCGTTGGTATATCTATAAACCGGGCATTTGTGTAATGCGGGTTTGTAGTAAATAATCAATGCTCGAGAACCTTCCAACGTCGCTTGGGACCGATACTACTATCTTTGTAATGGTTTCAACGCAACTCAACGGATTTCAAAAGAACTAGGGGAACATCGGGTTTCCCTAGGGTTTTTTATTACATACAGATTTTAAACGCATACATCTTAAATGAACAATTTTTGCAAGTATAGAAACAAACAAGCATACCTATGGATCTTCACAAACGTTTTTGAAAGCTTTTCTTTTCAGAAAATATCGGATTTTCTGGTGGTTTTTCAAACAATATAAACATTCGATTTCAAACACTACTTATGAACTCACCAACATTTCATATGTTGACGTTTTTCAAAATACTTGTATTCTCAGGAAATCAGTGAATCAAGGGAAATCATGCTCAGTGACGGTTGCAGTTTATTTTTGAATGAACCAAACAATATTAATTTTTGGAAATGTAATATCTCAAACAATGTATGACATGTAAACACTACTGGTTGTATTATGTTGATGAATGGTGACGAATGTTGTTTGTTTCATATATATTCAATGTTATGGTATTCAATTGAGTCACGACAGCCCCCGGACGTTTCCGCCGTCTGGTCCGGGGGTGTGACAGGTTGGTATCAGAGCTTTGTTTATAGTGAACTAGCATGTCGAGCCATACATTGATATGCAACTATAAACCAAAAAGAGGGACTAACATAACTCTGAACAAAACAAATAAATAAAACACACTTGCCTGCATTAGGAGTAAGGACCTAACGCTGAATCAAACACCATAATGCTGGTATCTCGGTCAACTCGGGACTGTTCTTAGTGACGCCAAGGGGCGAATGTAGCCTGATCAACTACATTCTCTCCAAGGTAAAGCTAACACATGTCTTGATGGGATCGGAATAGCCAGGGAACCTAAAAATTTTACCCTCTATCACCAAAAAGAGAATGTATGTTTAGTCTACAATAGTGGAAGAGGCATAGGATAATATTAGTGAACTTTTACGTGTTTGCTATGTG
The DNA here is from genome assembly GCF_002870075.4 of Lactuca sativa. Classification (NCBI taxonomy): domain Eukaryota; kingdom Viridiplantae; phylum Streptophyta; class Magnoliopsida; order Asterales; family Asteraceae; genus Lactuca; species Lactuca sativa. Next base: position 296,164,495 of record NC_056625.2, on the reverse strand, counting down.
TTGCGAATCTAGGATTGTGTGCTAATTGATAGAAGTACTTAAGTCCGTACCATACCCCTAGTTAGTAGGATCACGACCTCACGGAAACCACGTACACTCAACATCTTTCCGTTCCATGACAAGAAGATGCCTTGCCGACCTACTCGCGGAAACCCTGGACCAACCCCGCCGGAAGTTGACTCCACTGCTTTCCAGGCAGCCGTGTCTGCTGCGGTCACAGCGGCTATGGCACAACTTCACCGAGGGAACAACGGAGGAGGTAACGGACAAGGATCCGGAAGTTCGAACAACGGGACGAACCAAGGACTCACTAAAACGTGCACCTACAAGGATTTTGCGAACGCTAAACCCCGAACTTTCAACGGTACCGGAGGAGTGATCGCCCTAAAGCGATGGATCGAGAAGGTAGAGTCGGTGTTCGAGATATGCGAGTGCCCCGAACAGATGAAAGTGAAGTTCGCGGCCTACACTTTCGTGGACCAAGCACTCACTTGGTGGAATGGTCACATAGAAGCTATGACACTCCCTGTCGCCAACTCTATTCCCTGGGCAGAGATGAAAGAGATGTTGATGGCTGAGTACTGCCCCCGAGGCGAAATACAGAAGATGGAGCAGGAACTATGGAACCTCACGGTGCAGAATGGGAACATCGATGCTTACATATCGAGATTCAGCGAACTATCTCTGTTGTGCCCGGGTATGATCACATCAGAGGGGAAGAAGATTGAACGATTCATTTGGGGATTGACATCCCCCATTCAGGGGAACGTGATAGCTGCTAACCCTGAAACGTTTGACAGCGCGAAGAGATTGGCAAAGAGGCTCTATGATCATAACCACAAAAAGGGCGAGAAACCGGTAGAGACTGAGAAGAAGAAGGAGAGCGATGGTAAGAAGGGATGGAACAACAAGAGGAAGGGGCGTCAAGGTCCCGAGACCTCTAAAAAGCAGCAAACGGTGGCAGTTCACGCTGTCACTGCGCCGGTACCAGTCACATCACATGCTCCAGCCTCAGCTACTTCAAATACTTCAAGACCCTATTCCGGCACTCATCCCAAATGCAACAAGTGCGGTTTCCATCACCAAGGAGAATGTAGGGAGTTCCATTGCACCAGTTGCAATCGAAGGGGACACACTGCAAGGTTCTGCAGGACTTATCCTTCTCAGAACCAGAGTCAGGGAAACAACCAGAACAACAACAACAACCACCGCAACATCAACAACACCAATGCCGGCGGCAACAACGCAGGGCCTAGCCACACCTGTTTCGGGTGTGGAAGGACGGGGCATTTCCGTCGAGACTGCCCTAACAACAACAACAACTCCGGAAACAGAGGAACAGGAAGAATGCTGACCATGGGTCAGAGTGATGCAGTCCAAGATCCCGCAGTTGTGACCGGTACGTTTCTCCTAAACCACACTTATGCATGCATCTTATTTGATACCGGAGCGGAGCGAAGTTTCGTAAGCGAGAAGTTTAAACATCTATTAAAACAACTACCCCAAAAGCTAAATGAAACCTATACGGTGGAAATGGCCAATGGGAAAACCGAATCCACTAGGGAGATCTACATCGGATGTACCCTAACCCTTAACCAGCACGTCTTTCGAATAAATCTGATGCCAGTGTCAATTAGGAGTTTCGATGTGATTATCGGCATGGATTGGTTAAGCCCCCACCATGCTGAGATTTTGTGCCACGAGAAGGCTGTTCGCCTTCGTCTCCCAAATCACGAAACCCTAGTAATTTATGGAGACAAACCCAGCACGAATCTTCGTCTTATCTCGTGCATCAAAGCACAAAAGCACTTGCGAAAGAACAACTTAGCGTTCTTGGCCCACATAGTGGACAAGACAAAAGAAGAAACTAACATCCAAGACATTCCGGTAGCGTGTGAATATCCGGACGTGTTTCCCGAAGATCTTCCAGGAGTACCCCCAGAGAGACAGGTTGAATTCCGAATCGACCTCGTTCCAGGAGCAACTCCCCTCGCTAAATCACCATATCGACTGGCTCCTGCTGAAATGCAGGAATTATCCAGCCAACTCAGTGAGCTTCTGGACAAGGGATTTATCCGACCTAGCTACTCGCCATGGGGAGCTCCGGTGCTCTTTGTCAAAAAGAAGGACGGATCCTTCAGAATGTGCATCGATTACAGAGAGTTGAACAAACTCACTGTCAAAAACCGCTACCCACTCCCGCGAATCGATGATTTATTTGACCAGCTCCAAGGAGCTAGCTATTTTTCTAAAATAGATCTACGGTCCGGATACCATCAACTCAAGGTCCGAGAAGAAGATATTCCTAAAACCGCCTTCCGAACCCGCTATGGACATTACGAATTCGTCGTAATGCCCTTCGGTCTAACAAATGCACCTGCCGCATTTATGGACCTAATGAATCGAATCTGTCGACCGTTCCTGGACAACTTCGTCATTGTGTTTATCGATGACATCCTCGTCTATTCGCGAAGCAAAGAGGAGCATGGCCAACATCTTCGACAAGTCCTAGAAACGCTGCGATCGGAAAGGCTTTACGCCAAACTCTCCAAGTGCGAGTTCTGGCTTCGGAGTGTGAATTTTCTAGGTCACGTAGTTAGCCAAGATGGAATTCACGTGGATCCCTCTAAGGACAAAGCTGTGGAAGGATGGGCAACTCCGACTACTCCCACAGAAATTCGTCAGTTCTTAGGCCTAGCAGGCTATTATAGAAGATTCATCCAAAACTTCTCGAAAATCGCAAAACCACTTACCTTGCTTACGCAAAAGAGTGTGCCATTCAAGTGGACAGACCAACAAGAGATTGCGTTTCGAACCTTGAAGCAAGCTCTTTGCAGCGCTCCTGTACTATCTCTACCTGAAGGAACGGAAGATTTTGTAGTTTACTGTGACGCGTCAAATCAAGGCCTAGGTTGCGTCCTCATGCAACGTGGAAGAGTGATAGCATATGCGTCCCGTCAACTAAAGGCGCATGAAGTAAATTACACAACCCATGACCTAGAACTGGGAGCTGTGGTCTTCGCTCTAAAAATTTGGAGGCACTACCTGTACGGTACAAAGTGCACCATCTTTACGGACCACAAGAGCCTCCAGCACATTTTGAATCAGAAGGAGCTGAACATGAGACAACGAAGATGGGTGGAATTGTTAAACGACTACGAATGCGAGATCAAGTACCATCCAGGCAAGGCCAACGTGGTAGCTGACGCATTAAGTCGAAAGGAATACACAAATCGACGTACGAAAACGCACTCGATAACCATTCAGTCTCATTTGACCACTCAAATTGCATCAGCCCAGGCAGAGGCTATGAAAACGGAAAACAGAGCTAGTGAGGCATTACGCGGAATGGAGAAGAACCTGGAAGTCAAAGAGAATGGGGTATACTACTTCATGAACCGTATTTGGGTTCCAAAAATCGGAGGATTCAGAGAGATCGTTATGAAGGAAGCCCACAAGACACGATACTCCATTCATCCTGGTTCGGACAAGATGTATTTAGACATTAAGCAGCACTATTGGTGGCCTAACATGAAGGCGGAAATCGCAATTTATGTTAGTAAGTGCCTTACGTGTGCCAAAGTAAAAGTGGAATACCAGAAACCTTCTGGACTGTTGCAGCAACCGGCAATCCCTGAGTGGAAATGGGAGGGGATTTCTATGGACTTCGTGACCAAGCTGCCCAAGACATCGGACGGATTGGACACCATATGGGTAATAATCGACCGACTGACGAAATCTGCCCATTTCCTGCCCATCAAAGAGTCCTACAAGATGGAGAGGCTGACACGTTTGTACCTACGAGAGATTGTAAGACTTCATGGAGTGCCAAAATCTATCATCTCAGATAGGGACAGTAGATTCACGTCACGCTTTTGGCAGTCGCTCCACAAGGCCATGGGAACTCATCTTGACATGAGCACCGCGTATCACCCACAAACGGACGGTCAAAGCGAACGAACCATTCAGACGCTTGAAGACATGCTTCGTGCATGTGTGATAGACTTCGGAAAGTCTTGGGATACCCACCTACCGTTGATCGAGTTTTCATATAACAATAGTTATCATTCGAGCATTAAGGTGGCCCCTTTCGAAGCACTGTACGGGCGTAAATGTAGATCACCGTTATGTTGGGCTGAAGTAGGTGACACCCAGCTAGCAGGAACACATACGTCGGATAGGGCAATGACAGGACCGGAAATCATTCGCGAGACCACAGAAAAGATTGTCCAGATCAAAGCTCGATTACAAGCATCGCGTGACCGGCAAAAGAGCTACGCTGATAAACGGCGAAAGCCCTTAGAGTTCCAGGTCGGTGATCGAGTATTGTTGAAGGTCTCACCCTGGAAAGGAGTTATACGTTTCGGAAAACGAGGAAAGCTAAACCCCCGGTACATTGGACCTTTCGAAATCGTCGCCCGAATAGGTCCGATAGCCTACAGACTACAACTACCCCCGGAGCTAAACGGTGTGCACCCCGTGTTTCACGTTTCTAACCTGAAAAAGTGCCTATCAGATGAAACCCTTGTCGTTCCTCTTGACGAAATCGAAATCAATGAGAATCTCCTGTTCGTCGAAGAACCAATCGAAATCATGGACAGGGAGGTGAAGCGTACTAAACAAAGTCGCATCCCGATCGTGAAGGTACGATGGAACGCAAAGCGTGGGCCAGAATTCACGTGGGAACGCGAAGATCAAATGAAGCAGAAGTACCCTCACCTATTCTAGTTTTCTCAAATCTAGCTTTCAAACAGAATTTCGGGACGAAATTCCCTCTAACGGGGGGATGATGTCACAACTGTAAATTTTAAGCTATGTAATCTACACATTCAAGTTAATGTGAATCAAAAACTTTAACCAAATACAAGATACAAGTACTACAAATAGTCATCAAACAATTGGAGACCCTAGAAGTTCTTATTAAGTCTAATTTAGGCTAGAACTTCCTTATTGGATCCAAATGGGCCAATAAGCTTCCAACTAGACTATCATGGACTTAGAACCCTAATTGGGCTCTAATTGGACCCACACTTATTTATTTTAACATTTTAGGTCATGTTGGGCCTAGAATTAAATAAATTAAAAGCCTTGATACATGAATAACCTAAGACTAGTTCAAGAAAAACATAAAAATCCTACTACATTCTCTTAAGCTTAAAACACACCCTAATTAACACTAATATTGGGCTTAGGAGCAAAAAGCCCAAAAACCTTTTTTTTTCCCCACCATTCTCGGCCCAAGGCCCAAATACAAGGAAGGTTGACTAATTGCTTGCCACCTCACTATTATCTAATGGACTTCTAGGCATATCACATACCTCCATGCATGTATCACTTCAAAGTCACTTCCTTTCTCTCTTCTCTTCTTGTTTGGCCGAGAGCAACATTACACACACCAAAAAAATATCTCCATTTTCTCTAGAACACACAAGAACTCTCCTTCCCTCCCCTCTCCAAAGATCTCGAAATTTAGGGACTTTCCAAGAGGATTTTGCAAGCAAATCATCATCTAAGGTAAGATTATTCATAGATCTATGGTTTAAATTCTTTTGTTATCAAAATCTCTTCCTAATCCATGTAAAACCCGTGATCTTGCACCCTAGAAACCCTCCTAATCTCGAAAAGTTCATCAAGGAGTGCAAGGGCCAAAAATCACTTCATTTCTTCCAATCTTTCTTCAAGAACCGAAACTACCCACTCAAGGTGAGATTCATACCCCTATTTTCTGTTTTTAAGAGTTTTTGTGGGGGGGAATACAAGTCAAAGTGTAGATCTATATGTATTTGTATGCCTTGTATGATTTCCATGCTTATATGTATGCTTATATGTGTTTTAATGTTGGATCTAGCCCTTAAACCCCTCAAAACCGAGATATAACTCATGTTTTATGATATTAGCTTCAAATATGTTCCTACATAATAAGTGGTATTAGATAAATAGCCAAGTGGTTAGCAACAATTTTCTTTAAGCTAAAAACACATATTTTGGGCCAAAAATGTGAAAAATACAAAATTAAGGGCCCAAAATGACATTTTACAGATTCTGATGGGTGAAATGTGTCAAAACAGTTTCAATAAAGCTATTTCTGGAATTCTATTTAATAGGTGGATTAAAAACATAAATTTCAAGCCTATTGGGCTAAAAATGCAAATTTCGGCCCAATAAGGCCCATTATGCAAAATTTTCTGTTTTGGAGGGCCAAAACTGTAATTTTCTGTAAAACAGTGGACTATAAGTGTCCCAAACCCTTTTCAAAGGTTTAAAATGCTTTTTAAATTTAAAAGGGACCAAAGTTGCAAAAATTTTCCATTTTGGGCCAAAATTGTCAAAATTGCGAAAAGATGGGCTAAAACCGAGAAAAACTGCATTTTCAGGGACTTAAACTGTTTTCTTTGAAAAATATGCTGGAAAATATTAATTTCAATAATTTTTGGTGTTAAAATGTCTAGAAAAATAGTTTAAGGGCCAAACCGGGAAATATTAAATAAAAAGGTTGAAAATGTAAATTTTGCAAATAATGAGGGGCTGAAAACAAAAATATTTCAAGGCTGATACACTATGTACCATTTGATCAAATAACGATACCTCGACTACCAACGAAATATAACTCATTACAATACCAAAAGTCGTTGCTAAACGAGTTGGCTCGGTCTCGAGCCAATGGAAATCTACAACTACTAACTCTTTGATACATACAAATAACGATTGGTAATACACATACATACGAGTGTGCACAGACGTCTACGCACCATCTTCGGGCCCCAAAAGTGTAAAATCTTGTTTGTTGGGCCTAGCTAGCCCAATGACCTGATCTTAAGGCCCGAAGACATTTTTTTACTACGGAGTGTTGAGTTTTACCGACTTGGCACAACGTAGGGTGACTTTCAATGGCTTGTATCATTGGACCCCAAGGGCCATGGTATTGCTAGAAAAGTCTACACATTTTACGAGGCGGGTCGGGGACCCCTCGCACACATTTTTCCCCAGCCGGTTAATAGAGTTACCGGGGTCTTCGTGACCTCTTTCTCTTCGGATGTGGGACCACTCATAGTCCGGGCGATTGGATAACGTGATTAGTACTGACGACGCCTTCGGGAATCGTTGGTATATCTATAAACCGGGCATTTGTGTAATGCGGGTTTGTAGTAAATAATCAATGCTCGAGAACCTTCCAACGTCGCTTGGGACCGATACTACTATCTTTGTAATGGTTTCAACGCAACTCAACGGATTTCAAAAGAACTAGGGGAACATCGGGTTTCCCTAGGGTTTTTTATTACATACAGATTTTAAACGCATACATCTTAAATGAACAATTTTTGCAAGTATAGAAACAAACAAGCATACCTATGGATCTTCACAAACGTTTTTGAAAGCTTTTCTTTTCAGAAAATATCGGATTTTCTGGTGGTTTTTCAAACAATATAAACATTCGATTTCAAACACTACTTATGAACTCACCAACATTTCATATGTTGACGTTTTTCAAAATACTTGTATTCTCAGGAAATCAGTGAATCAAGGGAAATCATGCTCAGTGACGGTTGCAGTTTATTTTTGAATGAACCAAACAATATTAATTTTTGGAAATGTAATATCTCAAACAATGTATGACATGTAAACACTACTGGTTGTATTATGTTGATGAATGGTGACGAATGTTGTTTGTTTCATATATATTCAATGTTATGGTATTCAATTGAGTCACGACAGCCCCCGGACGTTTCCGCCGTCTGGTCCGGGGGTGTGACAGGAAAATTTTAGAACGGATGATTATAGCACATGTAATCGATCCTATATCCGAAGCATATGGGACACGATTCATGATGTCTCACATAAAGACTAAAACAGTCTTTTGCTATAACATTTCCATTTCAATTTGCCAAGTTCTCATAATTCAGATTATGAAAAGGGATGCCGTAATCATAATCGAATTTTAGAACGCAAATAATGGACCCATATACAGAATTTCCTTATGTTGAGCCATTCCAACATGAAATTCATATATTTCCTTGACTAAATGATTAAAACCTCAAATCTAAACCTTATAGATTTGATATGAAGTATAATTTCCTCTCCCTTAATTATAGCAAAACAACTCTTTCCCAATTGAAACTTTTGTTTTCTATAATTAACATTGCTAACTTGCAATACTTATCATAATTATCATGCTCCCACTAACATGATGATTAATAGCATAACACTTATGCTCCCACTAGCTTTGACATGTACTCAGAAATCAGCTGGACTTCTAGAAATCAATACTTCATTGACTTTCTTACCAAAGTTCAGATTTCTGATGCTAGATTGTTTTGATAAAGCTGTATCAAAATCATACACCTTCCCTTAGATAGCACACTTGTGTATCTAAACAATTATGAAGAGGGATGCCGTAATCATAATGTTTAGACCTTTTTGCCACTTCTCACAAGTCCAAATTAGTGTGCCGGTTAACCACACGCACTCCACTAACGACTTTGAGAATGCAAATATCACAATTGCTATCTAGCTAAAATCTACTTAGTGAAAGTGTTTCCTCACCATCATTTTCATGAATCAGAGAGAAACCTTATGACACTTAGATTTAATAGTGTATGTGTTCTTATCCATGTGAATTGTCAAAATCATAGTCACAAGAAAAGGATAATGACAAATCCAAACTCATATGGACTGAACTCAATCTTAATTTTTTGCCACCTGGCAGCTCAAGGGCCTACCATTGCTTCCAAGTTGTTGTGCAACAAATTGAGAACTCTAAGAACTCATATGCAAAACCAACTTTAACTGGAATGGGCACAGAATATGTCAACACGATAGGTTATGAACCTCAAGTTGTGTGCTAGTGAAGAACTTTAGGTTTTATTCTTGATTAGTTCTTGAGACTTTCAAGACTTTTAAGACTCCCACTGACCTCTTGACCTATAAGACTCCCTTGTCAAATATCAAAGAGATAGTGTGGATTCTAATCAAGACAAACACTTCACACAATTGGCCTAAGTTGGTCTTTGTTTTATCCAAAACATCACAACTTACCAATTTCAAATGTACAAGAGTAGAAAACTTTTACTCTTACATTTGACAAGTGTTTTAAACCTTCTTTAAGACATGTCACTCAAATGACAATCTTGGAGTATGACTCTAAGACTTGTATTGGAACGAAGTATGACTCATCTTCTTGATTTAACCATTTCAACAATTCAAGTTCCTCTTCTTAGTCATAAGAATGCACTAAGATTTCCTTAGAGAACTAATTTTGATATGGTTTCTTAATCATTAAGATGATCTCAAAACTGATACTAAAGTACTCTCCCATCTTTTCAGATATGAGAAACTTTTATCCTTCTGCCTAATTTGATTCTTCTTAACGATCTTTAGTGGTGGACTTAATCAGTGCACAAGAATGTGTACTCGATCCCTAAGTCCTTTACTTGACTCACACATCCATGTGAACAAGTAATTAGTCTTAATTTTCCAAAACTTGAAAGTTCTCATTCATCATGCTATACAACTTGCATGATTCCAAGTTCCGGTCCAATTGAACCTTGGATGATGAGAATCTTTCCTTATTTGGTAAATTTAGACATTACCACAAATGAAAGAATCAATTTCATATTTCCACTCTTGCTCTTAAGGGAATTATATAAGCAACAATTTTTCCTCAAATGCCATTGTAAGGATATTTTAAAATAAATAAAATCAAAAAATTTTCTTTTATTTTAAAACTTTGCGGAAAAACTATCCTTACAATCCATATGAAAACTTGTTGTTATCTATTCCTAAGCAATATCTCATAACTCCTAAGAAGTAGCTCAAGAATCCGATTTTTCAAACTATGCGATAGAAATCCATCTATGCGATCAGATTCAGCATATTCTTCCTTTAAGTTTCTTCACATTCCTTTGATTCTTAAACCATCACCATGCGACCCGGTCACATCATGTATCAAGAATCTCAGAATAGAAACTTAACAGAGTTAGATAGTGGATTTTACCTGAAGTAGAGTCAAACTTATTGACTTTAACATCCTTAGGTAAATTTGGCAGCTTCGCAACCAATGCCCTTTCTTTGGCAATACAAACATATGGACCCTTTGATAATGGTACACAGGACTATCACCGACTTAGCTTTTCTCTTTACCATTTGGTCAACCGAGTTGACTATAGCTGATCCCTTTCCATTGGGAAGAGAATGCTTTACTGGATATCCAATGTCATCATTGTCAATGTCCATAAAGTTTTAGGAAGTTGATCTTAGCAAATAGATAAGATCATTAAGGGTCTTGTCATAGTCTGTTTCATAGGTGTCCCAAAGGAACTCACTATGTGACTTAGAAAGTGATTGAACCACCAACTTTCTCAAGACTTTGACACCCAACTCTCCCGGCTTGTCAATATGTGACTACATCTCCAAGATGTGACCACACCTAGACCTTGCCTTGCCTAATAGGGCCTGAGTGACCTTAAACTTTTCAAGAACTTGTGGGTTAGGGAGAATAATTTGAAGAGGTGAAGAAGTATGATATCCATGGGACATCATCTTCATTAGGAAACCTTGTTTTAAGAGATTTGGGAAGATCATAGGTGTCTAAACCAGACATCTTTTGGGAGATATTCAATATAGTTGATTTAAAGTCCTTAATATGACACCCAATATGAAATATTAAGGCTAGGACCCAACAAACTATTTTATAACTTAGAAGAGGTATGCCGTAATCCAAGCTATAAAATATTTGAAGGTAGGTGAATGACGATTCACCAATTTCCACCAAGATAAACGAAATGTATTATTAGGTTTTAATTGGTTTTGAAACTCCTAGATCTTTGAGATTCATTGAACTTTTCAAAGGCATGTTTCAATCTCGAGTGTGCCCTTCAGGTTTTGTGACTGGGATGCCGAGGATCACAAAACAAGGTGTGAAGTAACCATGCAAATCACTTGGTACCCTTAATAAATTACCCCTCAATCGATGTGCCGGTTAACCACACACGCTCCATCGATACTATGATAAATATTAAGTCACCCTTTACCTACCTTGTTAAGTCCAAGTTAGTGTGCCGGTTAACCACACACGCTCCACTAACGACTTAGACAAAGTGTAAAGTGCAATTTCATGGATTAGCACCTTATTCACATTTTTCCTAAGTAACTAAGATTGGGTATTATTAAGAGTTTAGTTACTTAGTATTATCATTAATAATGAAGGGAGAATTCTAGTCCTGTCAAACCCGTTCGGCTAATGACCCTCCACCAGTCAAGCAAGCGGTGGGTGAGAGTGGACACCCATTAAGTTGCCATTTTATAGGCAACAACCTTATACCCACCTTATAGACCGGCTTCGTGAATGAGGCGTACTAGCGGTAAGACTGACTTTACTCTTATACATATATATATATATATTATTAACTTATAATATTATAAAGTATAAGGGTTGAATTTTAACTTTTAAAATTCTAAGGGCTAACTTGGAATTAAAGTATTCATAAGTGAAAACTTTACAAATTCCAAAACTTGAGGGCAAGTTTTGAAACTATTCAAAACTAATTAATTCCATAACTTATGTGTTTAAAGTAGTTTTAATCCAAAAACTCTTCAAGTTCCATAACTTGAGGACAAGTTATGGAAGACTTTAAACTAATAAAAGAATTAACTTTTCTTTATTTTATAACTTATGGAATTAATTAAGGTTACACTTTTTTTTATTTTATTTTATTTTATTAAATGAAGAGACTCTTGGTCCTCCATAACTTGAGGACAAGTTATGGAGTCATAAAACCATTTAATTAGAACTAGACTCTTCATTTTGTAACCTTTGCCAATTTTTATGAGTTTTATGATTCTTAAATGTGACTTTTCATATAACTTGAGGACAAGTTACAAAAACACATTTTTGAATCAATTCTTAGATTAATTTGGATTAAAACCAACTATCACATAATTTTCATCATTAATCCAAATTCACTCATAAAACAAGATAACACAAAAAACTTTTGGTGATCCATAACTTATTCTTAAGTTATGTAATCCTTTAAAACATTAACACCAAATTTTGTAACTCCAAAAAAACTTTGAATCAATTTTTTTTTTTAAACCTTTTCAAATCCATAACTTATGGAGGTTTCAAAAAAATAAAACTTTTTAGATCAAACTATTAAAACTAATAAAATAATCATATTATTTTATCTTTTATTAAATTTGACCTAATTCAACTCATAAAGCAAATTATTCAAATTTTACAAATAATTAGTTTTTCACAAGAACAAGTAATTATCTTAAAATTTGACAAACTTCATGGTTTTTTTTTTTTTTCAACTTTGAAAATAAAATATTTGCATCAATATAACAGAAAACAACCCGTGGCTCTGATACCACTGTTGGGTTTTGAGCATTCTAACACTTCCTAAGTGTACATGCAACCCTAAATACCTTGGATCTATGTTTTCTCTATTATACATGCAAATAAGAACTTCCAAGGTATTATCCTAATCTAGCATACAAAACAATAATGTAACAAGATAGAATACATACCTCTTGATGTAGAAAGTCTTCATGAAGCTTGAGTGCTTAGTGCCCCAAGTGTGACACCTCAAATGGAATCACAATCATCAAAACACTTAGAGTGACTTGAGAGAATTCTACACTTACCAAAATCGGCTAGCCCTTTCTTGAAAATTACTAGTGGCCGATTTTTCCTCAATAATAAGATGCTTATATAGTTACACAATTAGGGTAAACTCTTAATTGTCATGGCTTTCCATTTCCTTGGATCCATGGGTACAAATACACCATGGAGCATCCATGGACCATCCTATGGGTTTTAGCCCAACTTGATTATCCATGGAGCATTAGCCCACTATACAAGTATGGATGATTTACACAATCAACCCATATATTTAATTAGTCTTCTTTTGATCACTTAATTAATCCTAGATTAATTCTTGATCAATACTAATTAAATAATCTTATTATTCTTATCATTAATATACTAGAACTTATAATATATTAATAACCATAAGTGTCTTATTTCTCTCATTCAAGTGCATGATGGTATGCAACCCAAATGGACCATGCCGGGTCGGGTCAAGTCTTACCAAATATAGTTATGGACTTAGACATTAATCCAACAGATAATGGGTGTCTTATTTGGGAAGCAATTGTGTCTGGACCATTTGCTCACTCAGGAACATCAAAGATCATTAAAACTCAGAAAGAATATAATGATCTGTTAAAAGATGTAAAAGACGTTGCTCAAGAAGAAAAGGGGAAGTTTCAGTGCAATATCAAAGCATTGAGACTAATCCGATTCGCTCTTCAATCTGATACATTTAGGTTGGTGAGTTCCTGCAGTACCGCCAAAGAAATCTGGGATAGGTTGCGAGAGCTATATTCCACAGATGAAGATTTGGAGCATTCCATTCTGACATTGCTTTTGTTTGAGTTTGGTGAATTTAAGCAGAATTCTGATGAAACTGTCACTTAGACGTTCGATCGCTTCAATCATCTTCTTAGCAAGATGATCAAACATGATATAGAAAGGAAGCTGATTGAACAGAAGGTCACCTTTTTGAATGGCCTAAGATCTTAATGGAGAGCTGTTGTGTCTACAGTCAAAGCTCATGAGCAGTTCAAGTCTTATTCGCTGGCAAAGCTGGTGGGAATTTTGAAATCTGAAGAAAAGATTGTCATGCAAGAGAAGAATGTGGTCTCAAGTTTGGGGTCCTTGGCCCTCCTGTTTAAAAGCAAAAATGTGGTAGAAGATGAAGATCTGAACCTACAAGACTATGATCTTACTTCTGAAGATTATGCAATGATGGTGTCTAATCCAAAAAGGTTTATCAAGAAAAGGATCCCTACCAATAAGAACCGAAATTGGAAGGGAAGCTATTGTTCTGAAAAGGTTAGGGAGGAGCCGAAGATTGAGGAACCAAAGAAAGAGGCGAAGGTTGATGGAGATTCTGGTGTGAATTGCTACTATTGTGGAGGATAGAACCATTATGCCAAAGATTTTGTTCTGAAGAAAATGGCAGAGAAGGATGAGGAGAAAGACGAAGAGGCTGTCTTGATGAAAAAGCTGGAAGAGATCAAGAGGAAGAAAGCTGCTGCTAACCCTTCTATGAATGCTCTTATTGTACAAGGTTCAGCAGAGGATGACGAGTTCGGTGGCGTGCAGGTATGGTCAACCGACTCAGAGGATGATGAGGTGAGAAAGCCTTCACATGGAAAGGCATATGTTGCAAGAGGTGATGAAAGCAGCGGGAAGTGTTTGATGGTAACTGATGTATCTCACATGAGGGGATACAATATTGATGGTGAAAAAGAGGATACCAAGGAGCGAGAGGACTTATGCTTCACAACAAAACCTCTCAGTGTGCAGATCAATGAGCTTGACGAATTGATCAAGAAGGTGCAATCTCTTTTTATTTCATTCAAAGTCCCACAGAAATCATATGAAAAAGAATTATATAGCTTAAATTCAAGAGTCTAAAATCTGGATAGTTGGTTAACTCAAACACGGGTCACCAATTCTAACCTAACTGACCAAATAAGCAGGGTGTCATCCAAGAGTGAGGAGCGAAGGATGTGGATAGAGCAAAAAGAGTCGGAGCTGATAAAATCTAAGGATGAAAACATTTATTTACAAAGAGACAATTTAAAACTTTTAAAACAGAGAAATGTTTTTTTTTTGATTGCTAAATGTCTTTATGCTAACATCACTCAACTACATCCGAATTGTGAAATAGGACAAAAAATTCATCGCATGATTTTGCCCTTCCTTGAGTTTAAGGAGGATGAAATCGATGCTGAAGCATATAACTACGAAAGTGTTGTTTCGTCTGATGATGTGAATCCCACTTACATGTATGGTCTGGACAAAATAGAATCTTTCATAAAGTCCAAAGACCATAAGGACATGCAGAAAAACCTTTAGGATGAAAACGATAAGCTGAAACTAAGGACCGAAACCATAAAAAATTTGACTTATTGAATACCAATTTAAGTTCAGAAAATAAAATTGATGTTGAAAACGCGTCTGAACTAAATGAGGACGATGATATGAGTTTAATTTCTGTAGAGGATGAAGTCGACTGTTCTGAGTTTGTCAAGAGCGAACCCGAAAACCACAAAAATCTTATTTCTGAAAATTCTGTGGAGTTTGCTCGATTGTCCCAAAATAAGTCCCCGATTCTAGAAGAAAACGCAGTTGTGTACCAAAAGGTGAGAACAACACCAAATCAAGTGTATAAGGTCACATGAGTAACTGAACATCAAACAGACGAACTCACTGCCATAGTGAATGAAGATAACGGAGATGGTTGTGATGAGTTTTTCTGGTCTACTCCTATAGATAATGCCAATGAAACTATTGGTCTGTCAGAGCGGACGTCCTGGAAAACCAAAGGCAGATATGTACCAGAGCCACTGAACAAGCCTGACAACTTTGACGTGCCAAGCACTAGTGGTACAAAAGAAGTCCCTGTAGAAGAAGTCACTTCCACAAGCGAAACATCATCTGTGAAAAGTGAACCGGCTGACAAGAAGAAGAAGCAAAAGGCTAACATCCACAAACAGCCGAAACAAGTGAAGGATCAAAAGCATCAAAGGAATCAACGATACAAAAAGAATCTCTCTGAGCGAAAGTAGTTTTGGCGCTCCCAAAACAATCATTTCTCTTATCACGATAAGAATTCAAAGCAAGAGAAAAAGGATCTCAGACCACATGAGGAACGTAACCGAAAGGACAGGTTCGGTTCAGAGAGCATAAGGAACCGAAAGGACAGATTCGGTCCCGAAAGTAATAGCGACCGAACGTCCAGGTTCAGTCCTTCCAATGACCAAAAAATAAAAGGGTCATAACGAACCACAAGTCAGAACAAATTCCCATTCTAATTCTTCTCATTCTCAATCCTCTTTTAAATCTAATTCTGTTCCTGCTCAAAGTTCAAAATCATCAAAGGATTTGAAAGAAAAATCGAAGCTTTCCTCTGTCAAGGATGACCGAAAGCAGTCTAAGGCCCAAACGCCAAAACCTGAAACCAAAACGACTGTAGCTAATTCTAACAAAATCAAAGTATACACCATTTAGAGGAAAGATCAAACAACATTAATGAAAAGAACATATCTCGTTGATGTTTCTCTTACTATTCCTGTTCCTGTGAAAGGCTCACGTGGACCCAAATAACTTTGGGTTCCTATATCTGCTTAATTTTTGCAGGTTATTAGTGACGAGCTGTTCGACGAAGAATGGTACATTGATAGTGGCTGCTCACGTCACATGACAGGGAGGAAGGAGGAGCTGAGGGAGTTTCGATCTCATCAGAATGGTGGGAATGTCAAGTTCGGGAACAACTCATAGGGAACGATAAAGGGTTATGGGATGATAACCAATGCAGACTTCACAATAAGAAAGGTGGCGTACGTTGAAGGGCTACAACATAATATCATCAGTGTATCTCAACTGGTAGGAGGTACCGGTCTCAAAGTTTCATTTGAAGATGAGGGTTCAGAAATCATAGAAAAGCAAACAACAAGAGTGATTCTCAAATCAGAACGCAAAGGCGAAATGTTTCCTCTCAATCTCAAACCTATCAAAGGAAACCCAGCTATATGTCTTTTATCCAAAGCACATTCTGACGAAATCTGGTTGTGGCACCGAAGGCTCTCACACCTTAACTTCAAAGACATTAACAAGCTTGTCACAGGAGGTCATGTTAGGGGTCTCCCATTGCTCATGTTTGATCGAGAACATTTTTGTGCTGTGTCTGAAATGGGGAAGCAGAGTCGTCAAAGTCACCCATCCATTATAAACACTAAAGTTGTTGAACCACTTGAGTTACTTCACATTGACTTATGTGGTCCATCATCTATCGAAAGCATTGGCGGTAGCAAGTATATTCTTGTTATTGTTGATGACTTTTCATGTTTTACATGGGTGTTCTTTCTGAAGCACAAATCTGAGGCCACTCTCAAGCTGAAGATGTTTATTAAGCAAGTTGAAGTGCAACTAAGAAAAGTCGTTCGCAACATCAGGAGCGACAATGGACTGGAGTTCAAAAACAAAGAATTTGAAGACTTTTTGGCAGAAAAATGAACCAGTCCAAACTTCACATCCCCCTACACCCCTCAACAGAACGGTATTGTCGAAAGACGAAACCGGTCCTTGTGTGAGGCGGCCCGAACAATGCTAAGTTTCGCTTCTCTACCTTTATATTTCTGGGCTGATGCTATTGCTGCAGCATGTTTTACGCAGAATAGGTCCTATCTCAACAAGTGTTTTCTCTTACTCCTTATCAGATCATCAACATCAGGAAGCCAAACGTAAAATTATTCCATGTATTTGGCTCACGATGCTTCATCTTCAACTCCAAAGAACATCATAAGAAGTTCGATGTTAAAGCTGATGAAGGAATTTTTCTGGGATACTCACTTACTTCAAAAGCGTACCGGGTCTTAAATAAGCGTTCGAGGAAGATTGAAGAAACGTATTATGTGACTTTCGATGACAGCTACGTCAAGAAGTTAAAGGCCACTGAAGAAGCAATTGGAGAGATTTTCACTCAAACAGGTCAAGTCACGACCTCAATTGCTAATTTGTTTGAGCAGTTTATAGAACTATTCGATGAACCGGAGAAAGCTACTCTCTCGGAAGCCAAGGCAGCAGAAAACAAAGTCGACCATCTGAAGCAAATCGTCAAAGATGCCGCCAAACGAATGGGTGAAGGAGAACATGTTCCAAACGAACCTCAAAAGCATGGTGCTTCAGTTGAGGGGGAGAAGCCACCTCCTTCAAAACAACCGAGCTCACAAATTGAGGGGGAGAACTCTATTCCAGTTCCACCCGAAAGCTCAACTGCACCCGAAAGTCTTGTAGCACCAGAAAGTCCACCTACACCAGAAAGCTCATCAGTCGAGGGGGAGAATGTCGATATGTTCTACGACGACGATAGTCAATCTGAATTAGAAGAAATGGTGAATGCTGAATTGGATCCATCCTATGATCCAAATTACCCTCCGCTTGTTAAGTGGACCAGAGATCATCCTGTATCTCAGGTAGTGGGTAATGTCTCTGAAAAGGTCCTGACCAGATCTCAATTGAAGGCAAAGCAAACATCTTTATTCTCCAAAGTAGAGTTCTGCATGTATAATTCTTTCGTATCAAAAGTTGAACCGAAGACAGTAAATACTGATCTTGATCACTCTGACTGGGTTCAAGCTATGCAAGATGAACTCAATGAGTTTTAAAGAAATAAGGTTTGGCGCCTCATTCCAACTCCTAAAGACGCCTCAGTTGTTGGTCTCAAATGAGTATTCAGAAATAAAATGGACAAGGAAGTAAATGTGATTCGAAACAAAGCTCGTCTCGTGGTGAAAGGATATTGCCAGGAGGAAGGAATTGACTATGAGGAAACTTTTGCTCTGGTAGGGAGGCTGGAATCTGTTCGAATATTTCTGGCCTATGCTGCACACAAGAACTTTGAGGTCTACCAAATGGACGTGAAATGCGCCTTTCTGAATGGAGAACTTGAAGAAACCGTTTATGTGGAGCAACCTCCTGGATTTGTTAATGAAAAGTACCCCAATCACTGTTATATTCTGTACGAGGCGGTTTATGGTCTGAAACAAGCACCTAGGGCATGGTATGAAACGCTAACCAAGTTTTTAAAGATGTCAAAGTTAAAACAAGGTTCAGTTGACCCAACTTTCTTTCGTAAGAAGGAAGGTAACCACCTTATGATTGTTCAAATCTATGTCGATGATATCATCTTTGGCTCAACAAATCCTATCTTAACAGCTGAATTCAGAAAGTTGATGGAGACTAAATTTGAAATGAGCTCAATGGGTCCGATTAACTTTTTCCTTGGTTTAAATATTAGACAGGGACCCGAAGGCATCTTTATCAACCAGGAAGCTTACACCAAGACTCTTTTTGCTAAATTTGGTTTGACAAGAGACTCAAACGTTAAAGTTCCAATGGCATTCGGCACCACGCTCACACCATCCTTGGAAAACCCAGCAGTTGATATTACGTTATATCGCCAGATGATTGGTTCTTTAATGTACCTTACTGCTAGCAGGCCTGATATAATGTTTTCTATGTGTTACTGTGCTAGATTTCAGGCGAATCCTCATGAACCACATATGCTTGCAGTGAAAAACATTCTCCGGTATCTGAAACGAACCACCTCTCTCGGTTTATGGTATCCATCAAACTCGGGTTTCTTCGTTCAAGCCTACTCAGATGCTGACCTTGGAGGTTGTCGTTTAGACAGGAAAAGCACCACTGGAGGCTGCCAGTTCCTAGACGGGAAGTTGGTTAGTTGGCAATCAAAGAAACAAACATGTGTATCTCTGTCTACAGCCAAAGCTGAGTACATCGCAACTGCCTCCTGTACATCTCAAGTGATTTGGATCCAAAGCCAGCTTTGGGACTATGGACTCAATATGAAAAAGATCCCACTATATTGCAATTCAGAAAGTGCAATTAGGATCTGTCATAACCCAGTGCAATATTCTAAGACCAAGCATATAGCACTGAGGTAACACTTCATTAAAGATCAAGTGGAAGATGGGAACGTCGAAATTCACTTTGTTTGAACCACTGATCAACTGGCTGACATCTTTACCAAAGCTCTTCTTGAAGCATCTTTCAACAAAATTCTACAAGGGCTAGGAATGATGGAATCGGAGTCAGTACCAAAGACTACTTCTCAAAATTAAACGTTGGAAGCGAAATAGACCGAACGTTCGGATTCGGGTCTCTTGTGTGCCGAAATGAACCAAACGCTCGGGTTCGGGTCGTGTTCTGGTATACCGAAACGAACCGAATGCTCGGGTTCGGTCGTCTTATATGATTGTCGCTTATCACTCCAAGGTAGTTTCTTTGGTTGTAAACCTTTTGTATCATTTTCTCAAATTCATTTCACTTATTTTCAAAGTTCTTTTCTTTTTCAAACTTATTTTTTTCTCAACCGAAATAGACCGAACGCTCGGGTTCGGTTCCAAATTTTTTTTTAACACCCAAAATAGACCGAACGCTCGGGTTCGGTTCCAAATTTTTTATTTTTGTGTGTTTTCTTTTAAATCAAAAATTCCAAAAATATTTTTTTCTTATTTTCTCTTCGTAAATTTAAAACTCCAAAATTATTATTTTTTTTTTTTTGTGTGTCTTATCTTTTTGTGTGTCTATTTGTGGGGAAATCATTTCACTAGTTAAGTGTCCCTAGAAGCATGTTGCTGTATGTGTCCAAAGCCTCACCTGATTCTGAATAATAGCCTTACTGACTTGGTAAATACAAACCTTGTCTTCCCAATTAGGCTTCCATATTTATTCTAATCATGAGCTACTTGACTCTCTTCTCACATGAGATAAGAGTTTTATGCTTGGTCCTTATTTTAACAGCAGAGGTACTTTCGTTTCTCTACACCATCTACACTACTTTTCTCCATCTCATTCGCTTCATAAACGTAACCCTTGAGACTCTCAGAAATTACCACTGAGGTTTATGGTTACATAATTTTTGTGTTTATGATCTTAGCTTCGTGTCACTACGAACTAAGTGAAACCCACAATTCAATACCTATTATGAATTGACGGTGATCAATCATCTTTGCTCTAGCTACAACTAACGAATTGAGGGACTTATCCATGGGGGTGGAAAGTAAAATCTCAAATTTCCTTTTGAGTGATTCCTATGAAATTGTTACGTTCTATAACATTTCTTCCCTTGGAATCCAGTTTTAAAGTTGTTTTGAGATTTTACATAAACTATTTTATCTAGCCACTTACATTATTTCAAACCTACTTGTTCAACAGACTACATTGGTCTCACAAGTACTTCGTTCGATTTCTGTCTTATATCAAGATCAGGAATTCTAAACTGAAGCGACAGCCACCCAAATAAGCCTAATTAAAAGAAGCCTTTCAAGACTTCTTAATAAGTGTCTGATCGTTATTCAACGGGAAACCACACAAACACTTTAAGGTCTCTCTTGACTTCTAAGGAAGAGATTCGTGCCTGATATCCATTGTTACGTGTCTTTACTGACATCACAAAATCCCTCATATGTGTTGCTTTATTTCTTTTTCTTTTACACACTAAGCACGAAAATCTTTTTTATTTTACACAATTCTGGTTTCATTAATTACATTGCATCATTTTTAAATGGGATCTGAAGTAATAAAAGGGTTGTGGTTAATATTGATCCACGCGGGTAACTATGCTTTAAGATGACGTTAACTCTAAAAGGATAAGATGATAATATGCTGACTCAGGCGGGAGTCCAATCGATTTAAATTGCAAACGGCACTTGACAGCCAGGCGTGTGAAGTGGAACCGTTTCATTTCTAGACGGCGCCTGATGGGAAGGCGTGTTAATCACGACTGACACTCTCTCTCATGCATGATCATCGGTGCTCATAACTGTCACACATCCATCACTTCCGAAAAACCCTTCGCATTTCCCTCGGAGATTTGGGACAGATTCTTCTCTTTCCTCTACCTACAGTATAAAAGGTAACGTAAACCATTGTTTACCTCTTTACTGCATCCATATTTCAGAGAGCAAGAAAACCTTCAAGGATTCTACTGTTCATCATCTCTCCCATCTTCTTCACAACAATGGCGGATTCCTCATAAGTTCATGCTACTTCTCACATCTTGCCGATTCGTCCCCAACAGAGTTTAATCATCGATCTTACTCCTCAGGTCTATGACGCTTTCATGTTCCCGATAATCGAATGCCTCAAGTTCTCGCCGATTGCTCCTGTCTCACCAAAGTTGAAGCAGTTCCTATGGAGTTCTTGTCTCAAATTTTCGCCACTGCTCGTTACGACAAGGCAGTCGATAGGGTCTTCTTTGACAAGCTTGATCACAAGGCATCTATCTCCAAGCAGAGGTTTTGCTCAATTTTAGGGTTTGAACCTGATTCAACTAGGGTTAACCCTGAATCGATTCCGGTGGGTCACATGTTCTCTTTGTTCTACAACATGGGGTATACTGAGGTGCTGACAACAGTTACGAAGTTCAAGAAATCGTGCCTACCTCCTCAGTGGAATGGGTTATTTACAGTGCTTTTCAAGGGGCTGTCTGAACGCAGTGATGGATCAGACGGAACAAGCCGTCTGTTCATCACAATTTTGTACGGGATCTACAACGGTATTCACTTGGACTACGGGTCGGTCCTTTGGCAACAGTTGATTCAGAGTCTGTCATCTACTTCTCGGCATTCTGAGATTTCCTATGCTCGATTTTGGACTCTCATTACAAAATGGGTGATGGACAAGTACCAATTCCCCATTGTTGCTGGTTCTCCAATGTCTTCGATTGGTACTTTCCTTACCACGAAGATCATTGTCTCCGATGCCTCAAAATTTCAATTCATTGGCTCTATTCCAGAGACGATGTATGGAGACATTCATGCTGACAGCAGGATCATTCGAACCTACAAGGAGTTTCGACGCTCTGGTCCAAGAGAGCTTACTCCTGAAATGCTCAAGTCGATCCATGAAGCGGACAAGACTGTGTCAAGGGAAAGAAAACTGACAAAGGCAAAGACAAGCAAGTTGGTAAGGGAGCGAAAGGCCCTTCTCCCAAGAAGTGTAAAACTACACAGACTGTTCAGTCTCCTCCGCCGATGTAGAGAAAAACCCAACCAAGGCGAAAGCTGATAATCGCTTCCTCCTCAAGCGAATCTGAGGAGGAGAATTCTGCCTCTGACGGATCTCCTCGTGGTAACACTCCACCACGATCGCCTACTCCTGAAGCTCACTTTTCCACTTCTCCAATCTCTTCTCCACCTATTACTATTCCCATTTCCATTCCCCCCATAACCTACACCACTCAAATACCATCCACCTCCATCCCAATACCCCCACCCATCTTTACCGAAGCAACCACCACCACTGCAGAAGTAAGAGCCAACGTATCTGATACGGGGCCTCATACTTACGCACCCAAAGCCTCTTCAGCCCCCGAACCCACACCAACTACCGAACATACCACCCAACCCGAACCTACTACAACTACCGAGCCTCCACCCTCACCATCACTATCATCTCCTGCTCAGGCAGCAGAGGACGAAGAACCATTCCTCGGCGGGGAGGATATGACTTTTGATTCGGTCTATTACAATCCGTTTCAAGTTCAGAGTGAAGACGATGATGATGCTCCTATCACAAAGAGGCATCTCAAGGAGCTTCACGACAAGATCGATTCACTCATCGCCTCCTCTTCTTCATCCCAGTCTACCATCTCTGAAGCTGCCATTAAGAAAATTGTTGATGCTTTTTTCAAAGCTCATCAAGTCTCTCTTGATTCCGCCACTGCAGCCATTAATGCCTCAACCAAAGCCTGTGAGGCAGCGACCGAAAAAGTCGATAAACGATTCACTGATGCTTCTTCCTTGTTACAATCTTTACAGGAATCTGCTGAAGCCACCAAAACAAAGCTGGAACCCATTGTCAACCAGCTGGCTACATCAGTTGCATCGGAGCTGAAGTCGTTTGCTTCTCTTCGTCAAACTCTGTCAGACGACAAGTCAGCTTTCAAGACAACCATTGAGGAGCGCCTCGCCAAGCTTCAAGAAGATCTAGCTGCTGAGAACTCTCTCATGGATGCTCTTTCTCGGAAGACCACCGCTCTTAAGGTCAAGAGTATTCAACTCTCCAGCTCACAAAAGGAGGTTGAGTCTCTTTGATTTGAAAGAGAGATAATTTCATCGTGTGTTTCGGATGTCCACTCAGCTGTATCCAACATTCTGGAAGCACATGACCCGATACTCAACTATTCTGTCAGGCGAACTCTTGCAGAAAAGCTTGCTCCTGCCCTCTCTCTACTGAGCAAGATTGAAGGGCTCCTTGATTTCGTGTCCATTCCGAAACAAGGGGGAGAAAAAGAGAATGTGTCTCAACCGCCTCCTTCTTCAACAGCAACACACACAACCGAACCTCCTCCTACAGGCCAAGCCTCAGGTTCCGGTGTTAAAGACAAGGGCAAGAAAATTTCTTAGGAGAGCGATGATGAAGATAAGGACACCATTGCCGACCTTCTGAAGAAGCATGGTCGAGATAAAGATGATGATCTCAGTGCTCGTGTAGCTAGAGAGGCTGAAGAAGCCGAAAGAAGACAGAAAGAAGCTCACGACCTTCTCGAGAGCAGGAAAACTCTTTTTCCTCCTTGGACTCTTGAGAAGCTGCTGAAAGAATCCATCGAAACACCCAACATCTTATGGCTAGAATCGGTGATCTCTTTAGATCGTTCTAATACTATCAATTCTCAGTTCGATATGCCACTGACCAGAAAGGCGTTCGTATTCCATGCCTTTGACAACACTGCTGAGGTCCCTCATCCACATCCAAAGATTGATAGGGACGTAGTCGATTTCTATCTGAGGGCCGCTCAACCACAGTACCAAAATGGAGTGCTCAGAAGATTATCAATGTTCGGGTTCTAAAGCCGTACAAGGAAGGAAACTTCACCAACATTCGGTTTAAGGAGCTGAGAGGATCTACCAAGACCGAACATGCCATCTCGCTTGTTGATCTTCCCAACTTGAATCCACACGACTGTTGGATAAGGTGTCTAAGTCCATAACTTATTTGGTACATACTTGACCCGACCCGGCATGGTCCATTTGGGTTGCACTTCACCCAAACGATTTATGGATAATTTTATGAGAATTGTATACTTACAATTTATTAATATATTATAAGTTAAAAAATTTATTAATATGAAGTCATGTTATTTAATTAGTTTTAGTCTTAAATTAATTATGAATTAATTTAGAGATTAAAAAGAAGACTGATTAAATTATGGGATATTATATTTTATATAGTGTGGGCTAATACTCATTTGTGAATGGGCTTAGCTAATATGAAAGTCCATGGATGATCCATGGAGCTTTTAACCCATGGAGCCTTGGAAAGGAAAATACATGGGTTATTAGGGTTTCACCCAAACCATGCACACTATATAAAGAATCATATGATGCAAGAAATATGGGCTAAGGGTAGACAATAGTAGTGTGAGACTTAGTGGTGGCTGATTCCACAAGAAAGTA
The DNA here is from genome assembly GCF_002870075.4 of Lactuca sativa. NCBI lineage: Eukaryota > Viridiplantae > Streptophyta > Magnoliopsida > Asterales > Asteraceae > Lactuca > Lactuca sativa. The sequence continues at coordinate 296,139,442 of NC_056625.2, read as the reverse complement.
TACTACTCTCTCAAAGTTTTCCAAGTGTTTGTGGTGATTTGTGATTCCATTTGAGGCATTCACACTATTGGTGCTTGGCTCTCAAACTCCAAACAATCAACCATCATCAAAAGGTATGTATTTCTACTAGTACTTTTATGATTCATAATTCTTATGCTATGCTAGTTAGGAAGAAACCTTGGAAATTATTATTTGCATGTATTTTAGAAGAAAACATAGATCCAATGTTTATTAGGGTTGCATGCACACTTAGGAAGTGTTAGATTGCTCAAAACCCAATAGTGGTATCAGAGCCTAGGCTTGTTTTCTTGAATACTTGATGCGGATTGCTGAAAATCGAAGTTTATGTGATGTCTGCACAGCAGACTCGCCGAGTCCATGAAGGGACTCGATGAGTCCAAGACAAAATTCATCAAACTCGGCGAGTTGGTTCATGCACTCGACGAGTTGGAACCCCAGACAACATATCTTCGGGTTTTGGTGCTGGAATTGGTCTAGAATCATTACCTTAAACTGTTTTGATCTTATAAAACCTGTTTTTGATGTGGTAATGATGATGGTGGACTAATTTCAAATTTATAATCAAAATTTTAAGTTTATGTGTTCATATGATTCTTGAAATTGTTGATGTGGATGTTCATGTTCATATGAGTTTTGTTAGATCATAGGAATTATTTGCAAATTGTTTGTTAGTTAATTCTTGATCTTAATGTGCTTTAATGGAATTCATAATTTGTCCTCAAGTTATGGAATTCCAAAAGTCTTTTCTTTTAAATGTTTTTTTTAAGAAGTCATAAGTTACACTTTAGAAGAGTTTTTCTAATAAATGCTTTTATGGACTTCATAACTTGTCCTCAAGTTATGGATTTCCAAGAGACTCTTCATTAAAAGTATTAAACACTTAATTAAAACTCATAAGTTATGAATATCCAAAAGTTTATGAATTATTCAAAACTTGCCCTCAAGTTTTGGAATTTGTAAAGTCTCACACAAACTTTAATTCCATACCCTAGAAGTTTTAAAAGTTAAAATTCTACCCTTATACTATTTATAACATTAATGGTTAATTATTATATATATATATATATATATATATATATATATATATATATATATATATATGTATAAGAACAAGTCATTTTACCATTAGTAGGCCTCATTCACGAAGCCGGTCTATAAAGTGGGTATAAGGTTGTTGCCTATAAAATGGCAACTTAATGGGTGTCCACTCTCACCCACCGCTTGCTTGACTGGTGGATGGTCGTTAGCCGAACGGGTAGGACAATGACTTTAAATTCTCATTAAAAGTATAATGATTATTATAAAGTAACTAAATGTTTTATTTAATTCCCAATCTTAGTTACTTTAGGAAAAATGTGAATTTGGTGCTAGCCCATGGAATTCACACTTTGTACCTTACCAAGTCGTTGGTGGAGCGTGTGTGGTTAACCGGCACACTAACTTGGACTAGTAAGGATCACGAAGGGTGACTTAATGTTTTTCATAGATCAATGGAGCGTGTGTGGTTAACCGGCACATTGATTAGGTGATAATATTAAGGGTACCAAGTGAATTGGTATGGTTATTCACACCTTGTTTTGTGATCCTCGGCATCCCAGTCACAAAATTTGAGAGGGCACACTCGAGATTGAAACATGCCATTGAAAAGTTCAATGAATCTCAAAAGATCTAGGAATTTCAAATCCAATTAAAACCTAATAAATTATTTTGTTTTTCATGGTGGAAATTGGTGAATCGTCATTCGCCTACCTTCAAATATTTTATAGCTTGGATTACGGCATCCCTCTTCCAAGTTATAAAATATTGTGTTGGGTCCGAGCCTTAATATTTCATATTGGGTGTTATATTAAGGACTTTGAATCAACTAACTTGATTTTCTCCCATTATAGATGTTTGGTTCAGACAACTATGATATTCCCAAATCTCTTGAAGATGGTGTCCCTCAACATCATGCTTCACTTCCTCCACCTCCTCCAATTCTTCTCCCTCACCCACAAGTTCTTGAAAAGTTTAAAGTCACTCAAGCCCTGTTGGCAAGCAAGATCTATATGTGATCACATCTTGGTGATGAAGTCACGTATTGACATGCGGGGAGAGTTGGGTGTCGAAGTCTTGTGAAAGTTGGATGTTAAATCACTTTCTTAGTGATATAGTGAGTCCCTTTGGGACTACTATGAGACAGACTATGACATGACCCTTAATAATGTTATCTATTTGCTTGGTGTTGTGGAATCAGCAATGATTTGGAACACCAGTAAAAGAAAATTTGATTAAAAGAACAACTTCCCAAGTCTTAAATGGACATTGACAATGGTAGCATTGGATATCTAGAAAAGCATTTCTCTTCCCAATGGAAAGGGATCGGCCATAGTCAACTCGGTTGACCAAATGGTAAAGAGAAAGGCTAAGTCTCAGATGGTCTCATGTGCCATTACCAAAGGGTCCATGTGTTTTGTTGCCAAAGGAAGGGGCATTGGTAGCGAAGCTGCCCTATTCACCTGAAAGGTCATAAGGTTGATCAAGTCAAGAGATTTGACTCTACTTCGGGTAAAGTCCACTATCTAACTCTATTAAGTTCCTATTTGGAGATTCTTATTACATAATGTGAATGGGTCACATGCTGATGTTTTAAGAATCAAAGAAAAGGTAGGAAGCTTAAAGTAAGTATATGTTGATTCTGATTGCAAAGGTGGGTTTCGATCGCATGGTTCGGCAATCAGAATTTTGAGCTGTTGCTTAAGAGTTATAATATATTGCTTATGAATAGATAACAACAAGGTTTTCATGTGGATTGTAAGGATAAGTTTTTCCGCAAAGTTTTAAAATAGAAGGAAAAAAAAGGGGTTTTAATTTTATTTATTTTAAAAATATCCTTACAATGGCATCTGTGGAAAATTGTTGCTTATATGTTTCCAGTAATAGCAATATTGGAAAGTGGATTTGATTCTTTCATGTGTGGTAGTGTCTGAATTTACCAAATGAAGAAAGTTTTTCATCACCCAAGTTTCAATTGGACAGAAACTTGGAATCATACAAGTTGTATTGTATGATGATTGAGAATTTTCATCTTTGAAAAATTAAGACTAATTCTTTGATCACATGTATATGTGAGTCAATTGAAGGACTAAGGAATTAGGTACACTGGGTGTGCGTTGGTCAAGGTCCACCACAAAGATTGATTTGTCATGATTTACTAAAGATTAGTAAATATGATTATACTTATAAGGTTAAGTATAATTCTGTAACATTGGAAAGGTTACAATGTATGACAAAACAAATGAGAAGAATCAAATTAGGCAGAAAGATAAAAGTTTCTCAATCTAAAAGGATGGGAGAGTACTTTAGTATCATATTTCATGATCATCTTATTGATTATGAAACCATATCACAAATTCATACTCTAAGGAAGTCTTAGTGTATTGTTATGGATAAGAAGAGAGGTCATGAATTGTTGGATGGGTTAAAATCAAGAAGATGAGTCATATTTCGTTCCAAAACAATTCTTAGAGTCATACTCCAAGATTGTAACTTTGAGTGACATAAAGGAAGATTTATTAACACTAGTCAAATGTAAGAGTAAAATGTTTTCTACTCTTGTACATTTTAGATTGGTAAGTTGTGATGTCTTGGATGAGACAAAGACCAACTAAGACCAATTGTGTGAAGTGTTAGTCTTGATAAGAATCCGTGCTATCCCTTGAATATTTGTTTTGTCAAGGAATGGTTCTTGACTGGGGAGACTTATATATCAAGGGGACAGTGGGAGCCTTAAAGATCCCGAAAGAGTTTCAAGATTTAATCAAGAGTAAAACCTGTAATTTATCACTAGCACACGAATTAAGGTTTGCAACCTATCGTGTTGACATAATTCTTATTTCTGTACCTACTTCAAATAAGTTGAATTTGCATGTGAGTTATCAGAGTTCAACTTGGAAGCATTGGTGGGCCTTGTGCTACCAAGGTGACAAGAAACTAAGATTCAACAAGTTTAATTCATGTAAAGCTGAATTTGTCACTAATCTTATCTTGTGATTATGGTTTTGACAAATTCACATGGATAGGAAGTCATACACTATAAAATCTAAGTGTCATAAGGTTTCTCTCCGATTCATGAAAATGATGGTGAGGAAACGCTTTCACTAAGTAGATTTTACGTAGATATCAATTGTGTTATTTGCATTTTCGAAAGTCGTTAGTGGAGCGTGTGTGGTTAACCGGCACACTAACATGGACTTGTGAGAAATGGCAAAGGTCTAAGAAATTGAGACTATGATTACGGCATCCCTTTTCATAGTTCTTGAAATTGCTTAGACACACAGGTGAGCTATCTACGGAAAGGTGTATGAATCTAAATTTTAGAAGTCCAACCGATTTCTGAATACATGTCAAAGCTAGTGGGAGCATAAGTGTTATGCTGATAATCATCATGTTAGTGGGAGCATGATTATTATGTTTAGTGTTGCAAGTTAGCAATGTTAATTATAGAAAACAAAGTTTCAATTCGTGAAGTTGCAGGGGTTGAAAACTTGTTTTGCTATAATTAAGGGAGAGGAAATTATACTTCATTTCAATTCTAAAGCTTAGATTGAGATTTTAATCATCTTTAGTCAAGGACATATATATGAATTTTATGTCTGAATGGTTCGACTTAAGGAAATTCTATATATATTCTGTTCTCAAAATTCGATTATGATTATGACATCCCTCTTGATAGTTAAATTTTGAAAACATGGCAAATAAAAAATATTGTAGCAAAAGACTGGTCTAGTATCATGTCTTTATGTCAAACATCATGAATCGTGTCCCGTATGCTTCAGATATAGGATCGATTGCATGTGCTATAATATTCATCTTTTCTAAATTTTCCAAATGCTTAAGGAAGTGAGAAGGGAAAAGTCTAGAACTGGATATGACTAAAGTGATTAAGCAATTGTCGAGGACAATCTGAGGTTCGCCAAAGATTGGTTGCTCAGGGAAAGTTGGAAGTATGATGTAAGTTGTCGGAAAGGACCATATTGACATATTCTGAAAAGAAGTAACTCTTGTTCGGAAGTGATAGTCAAAATGGGACTATGGAAATGTCTCCATAGGTGGAAGTAATTCTATCTATGTAAGATTAGAAAACCTTAATGCAAGAGGGATGTTCAAAGCAATGTACTTTGAATATGAGACTTCGTTTCCATAGAGTTGATCTCCTTTGGAATACTCTGTAATGACTAGTGACAAGGTTTTGGTGACTTTGTGCATAATCATTACAAGAGGAACATTGCATAAAAGTTTAAAATCTGACAGTTTTTTTTGGTAAATGATAGGAATCGGGGATTCTCACATTTACAATAAGGATTTGGGATTGTGAAATGAGTATCATTGGAATCATGTTCAATTGATCTACATCACAATGTAAGGATCATAGACAAACATAGTGTGCATACTTGGAGTATGGCATAACTATTGTTTAGAAAAACAAAGTGTACATGCTAGGAGCATGGGACGACTGTTTTTTTTTATTCAAGTCTTAAGTTGATTGTTTGAAACATTATACAATGAATAATGTGTAATCAATATGGTGATAAATAAAAGGTGGTTCTATTTATATTCAAAAGGGTTCTAAGACCATTTTGGATTCGATTATTATTGTGTTTCACTTTGCATGTTTTGACTTCCAAAATAGCTAGGTTATTCTTTCCGAATGACTAAGTTATTTAAACACTCCACAGTCGTTCATATGTTGGAAGTAGGTATGAATCAAGACTGTCATGAATCGAGTTTGTAGATGACTAAATGGGTTTAGTCATAGCAATGGTTGCTACAACATTCATGAGTGCTCATAAGTTATGAGTATTGGAATAAACCCACGCTCACTTGTATCACTTCATGGAATTTATCTCGAGTGATCGTGAGACGGTAATATCTTATAAATATTCAAACCTAGAGATATGAGTTGTTACCTATGAGTTGGTTGTGCATTGATTGCACGTAAACGCATCAGTAACTTGATGTTTTAAAACGTGCCTTTGTGTACCATTCAACAAGTAGTAGAATAAGCATATGAGTCGAAGTTTATCTGTTCCTTCTAGAAATAGAAGCGATATCTGGGCCCCTCGATGATTTTGTTGTGACCTATGTACCGGCCGGTCAGAACTAAATTGATGTGTTCGATTAAGTTCTTTGTCAAAGAAATCGAAAATCAGGAAACAAACTGTTGGACAATAAGTACGACGTTGTTCCATGTATTTGTCCGGCTGATATCATGAGAACAGAGGATTATATGATCACTTATCTAAAATGGCGCTTCATAGTTCAACAGAGTTTTCGAGAGCTACGATTGCTGGTTGGTTCCTGAAGTAACATACGCAAATATAGTTATTAGACTTATCCAAGTGGGAGTCTGTTGGATAAGGTGTCTAAGTCCATAACTTATTTGGTACATACTTGACCCAACCCGGCATGGTCCATTTGGGTTGCACTTCACCCAAACGATTTATGGATAATTTTATGAGAATTGTATACTTACGATTTATTAATATATTATAAGTTATAATATATTAATATGAAGTCATGTTATTTAATTAGTTTTAGTCTTAAATAAATTATGAATTAATTTAGAGATTAAAAAGAAGACTGATTAAATTATGGGCTATTATATTTTATATAGTGTGGGCTAATACTCATTTGTGAATGGGCTTAGCTAATATGAGAGTCCATGGATGATCCATGGAGATTTAAACCCATGGAGACTTGGAAAGGAAAAGACATGGGTTATTAGGGTTTCACCCTAACCATGCACACTATATAAAGAAGCATATGATGCAAGAAATAGGGCCTAAGGGTAGACACTAGTAGTGTGAGACTTAGTGGTGGCCGATTCCACAAGAAAGTATACTACTCTCTCAAAGTTTTCCAAGTGTTTGTGGTGATTTGTGATTCCATTTGAGGCATTCACACTATTGGTGCTTGGCTCTCAAACTCCAAACAATCAACCATCATCAAAAGGTATGTATTTCTACTAGTACTTTTATGATTCATAATCCTTATGCTATGCTAGTTAGGAAGAAACCTTGGAAATTATTATTTGCATGTATTTTAGAAGAAAACATAGATCCATGGTTTATTAGGGTTGCATGCACACTTAGGAAGTGTTAGATTGCTCAAAACCCAACAACGATTGGATCATCTTGCACAACATCCTTCTTACTAATGAAGCAGAATATGGTCCGATCATCGACCACATCAAGAGGATGCTTGTTTGTTACATTATGGAAGTCGCCAAGATGGATCAGGAGATAGAGACTGTATGCAAGAAAAAGCCTACCATATCTCCTGCTGGCTCAGCAAGTGACCTAAACATGATGCAGATGGGAAAGATAGACCCAAAGAGAAACTCCGTTATGTTTACCAGAAACGAAGGCCAGAAATGTCTTTTTGCTTTGGCAGACAAACATCTCTATAGCACTACATGTCTGGAACATGTCTTAGGGATCATCCATCGATGCAAGCAGAATTTGGTGGATGACAAGAAGTACTTTGATGATATGATTCAATGGTACATTCGCTTCAGACAGACTATCCTCGCCCTGATCTCGCGTCTGTTTGATACAACCAAGAAAGTTCCAGCAGCTAGTTCAAGCAAGAAGAAATGATAGTCTCGCTCCAAATTGACGCAAAGGGGGGGATTGTTAGGTCCAGCTTAGTGTTGCGTCTATTGGGCTCGTTAGCTAGTCCAAGTTTTATCTCCGGTATGGGCCTGTCCATCCGTGAGTTTTATGTAAGGTTTTTTCTATAAATAGATGCTTGCATGCATCCTAGAACGTAACGATTAGATAAGGATTTTTAGGCGTATTCATCGTTCTTGTTTTTGTAACCCTAGAATCCTCTACAGTCGAAGTTCTTAATCGAGCTCTGCTGAGGATTCAGTTAATCTAATCATTCGACTCATTCAGATGCATTCTTGTGTTTTATCTCATTGTTTTTTATGTTATTTATTTACTTGTTACAAAGATTTAATCGATCAAAGAGTTTTTATAACTCATCAGTTGTAGGACCCGGCTAGTGAGTTTAGGGTTCCAAAGGACCCCATATATGAGTTTACTCTCCAATAAACTTCACACAAGGAGTTTACGGTCGTAAACCCTTGAGTTTACGGCCGTGAACTCCTAGACTTAATGTCCTTTGGTGTTTTGAAGTTCTAAATGATCCCTAGAAGCATTCCTACTTGGAGGATTAATTCTTGGAAGGGTTTAGGGAACTAATACACTCCTTTGAGAAGTTTAAGGCCCCAAGGCCATTTCCTTTTGAGTTTACTGCCATAAACTCATATGGAAAGGGGTGTTTTTTTGTTTTCAAGTTCCATACATATCTAGGATATGTTTTAGACAATTATCTAAGGCTAATGAAGGCTTTAGGCACACTTTAGTACCCCCTTTTGATGGTCATGGCCCAAAGACCATTTCTATAAGAGATTACGACCGTAATCTGTCACACCCCAAAACCAAGAACGGCGGAAACGTTCTGGGGCGGAGGACGTCATGTGTAATATCAACAACAATGTAAAGTAGTAAACAAGCAACAACATCATCCATTGCATTAATAAAATAATTATTATACAATTGTATTCTGTCAAATTTTGATAATCGCTAAAGCATAAATCAAAATGAAAGATAAGTCTTGAATAAGCTCCATCTTCTTTTCTCCTTGCATTGGTACCTGTCTATGATGACCTGAGGATACAAGTAATTTTGAAAGCTACTATCAGCTATAAAGCTGGTGAGATCATAAGTATTAATGTGTCTTAATTTGTGAAACTTATAATTTCTAAGACTTGACATTGCTTTGAAAGAAAGCTAGTATAAGTATGAAAATGTTTGTAGCTCAACTATAAATGTTTGAAAATCCCTAGAAATCCCTATGATTCCTATTAGTAACAAAAGGAGTCTTCTACCAAGACTTAACTGTTCTGTGTGTGTGTGTCTCTTGTAAGAGTAAGTATTTTTCCAAAGTATAACTATCATTATCCAAAAATATAGTTTGTACAATTTTGTTGAAGTGAGGTTATCACTAAAATATGTACTGGAAAAATTAACGTAGTGTCACACCCCAAAACCAAGAACGGCGGAAATGTTCTGGGGCGGAGGACGTCATCTATAGTATCACAACATAGTAAATGTAAATAAGCAAACAACATCATCCATTGCATTAAATATATAATTTTAATACAAGTGTGTTCTGTACAGTTATAGACACCAAAAATAATGAAACACAAAATAATATGAGATGAGTCTTGAATGCACCCCATCTTCTCAAAAGCTGGCCTCGGTACCTGTCTACTGATGACCTGAGAATACAAGTTATTTTGAAAGAGTTTATCAGCATTAAGCTGGTGAGTTCATAAGTATTTTAGTGTCAATGTCTCTTGTAAAAACGTTTGAACCTGTCTCAATGTATAAGTTTGGAAAAATGTAAGCAAATGTTTGAAAGTGTTTGTAAAAGTTTGAATCCCTCAGAAAATCCTATATTTTCTATAAAAGTAACCTTCTACCAAGGCTAAACTGTTTTGTAAACTTGTCTGTTGTAAATGTGTGTAATTACCCAAGTATAACTATCATTTGTTAAAAATATAGTTTGTACACTAATGCTTAAGTGAGATTATCACTAAAATATGTAATGGGTAAATCATTGTAGTACTGTAGCTTTGTATAATAAGACTACTGCTGTACTAAATATTACTACCTTATACCGGATTTATATTAAGGCATAATGTGATAAATTGCACCATGCTATCGACTGGTAACAACAACATAATGAATGGTCGTAATAAAAGAAATGACGTTTGGCACCCGCAGACCTGCAGGTCCGGCTGTAGCTAGCAACAAGGTGTAGGATAGTCAATCCAGTATAGATCTATACACAAACTCACGCTCTCCCTCCAAGAGAATACTGGCTACAACTCGGGCCATGACATTTAAGGCATGCCTGATACAGTGGATCACAATTATTACGTATTTATGTATATGTATTGTTTCTCGTATATCTGTATATGTATTGTTTCTCGTATATCTGTATATGTATTGTTTCTAGTATATCTGTATATGTATTGTTTCTAGTATTTCTGTATATGTATTGTTTCTAGTATATCTGTATATGTATTGTTTCTAGTATTTCTGTATATGTATTGTTTCTAGTGTATCTGTATATGTATTGTTCCTAGTATTTCTGTATATGTATTGTTTCTAGTGTATCTGTATATGTATTGTTTCTAGTATATCTGTATATGTATTCATCCTGCGTTACCCCGATGGTAACCAGCTAATGATATACTAATGAGTATGAATATGGAAGTGCTTTTATGTCTATACATGTATATATGATATATAAGCAATATGGAAATGACCTTCGGAGGGTCACCCGAAATCCCACCAGACCACATCCAAATCGAGGAAAAGGAAATAGGGAGGATGGCATTCCTAAGCCTTTTGAACATTATTTATATATCTATACATATATGGGCATGCAATTGTATATATAAAGCATAAATAAGTTTTCATAAAACATTTTGAAGCATAAATATAAATTCAAGAGAAGATTGATTTGATGTCGATCTATAAATCATTTTGAAAGCATAAGTTTATAAAACAGTTTAAGTATAAGAAGCATTTGATTGAATCACAGTCTATAAGTAAGGTTGGATAGTAAAACAGTTTGTAAAACATTTCAAAGTAAAGCATTTTGATAAACAGTTTGAACAGTGGTAAAAATCGTTGTTTTCCTAGTTATTAATCACATGTGATTAAATGCAATCACATGTGATTGAAGCAATAACTTATAAGTATTTGACTTGTATTCCCCCCATAAAGTATTTAAAACACTTAAAATCATTTCAAAGGTTGATTCAAGGGGTATGAACTCACTTGTGGTGAGTCGTTTGAATTGTAGTGTCGGCTACCGTGGTAGGTGACAAACGGAGACTGGTTTACACGCACAAGCCTAGTTATCATATAATAAGCATATATATAACTAATTAGACATATAATAACTTAAATAAATAAGTTAAGACACTTAGAAAACATTTAAACACTTTTATGAGTGTTTAAGGTTCAAATGGTTGCATCTAAGTTGCTACGGGACAAGGCAAAAGGGTTTGAAACATCAAAGGGCCTTGTATAGGAGTTCACCATCCAACAAACCCCACACCTTGGAGTTTACGGCCGTAAACTCATGGGTTTATGGCCATGAACTCCTCAAATGGTGTTTTTGGGTGTTTCGTGGTGTTGTCTTGCTTCTAGAACACTCCTAGCTTTATTGGAATAACACATGAAGTAGTTTAAGGATTTAGAACACTCCATAAGGGAGTTTACGGCCTAAGGTCCTTCATCCTAGAGTTTACGGTCGTAAAATCTTGGAATTTAATTGTTTTGAGGCTCTTAAACATCAAGGATTGCTTCCATGAATTTATCTAAGGCTATTGGGGGCAAGAGGCACACTTTGGTGCCTTCACTTGGAGTTTACGGCCCAAGTCATGTTCCTTGGCCGTAAACTCCTTCCAAGGAGTAATTTCTATGTGTTCTACTCTCTATTCTAGTCCCAAAGGTGCAAGGTAAATTGTCTAAAGGCTTAAGGGTTGCTTGGAATGATTTTTGTCCCACAAAAAGGGGTTTACGGCCCAAGAAGGGTTCTTGGCCGTAAACTCCTAGAAACTTATGGTCTTTATGGGCTTTTGATGTTCTAAACAAGCACAAGTACTAGTAGTTAAAGTCCTTAAGCATTTGTGGAAGATTTGGGGCACTATAAGCCCTTGAAAAGGGGTTTACGGCCCAAGGGAGTTCCTTGGCCGTAAACTCCTAGAACTTGTGTCTCTTGGATGCTTTCTAGGCTACAAAGATCATACACTAAGTCCTTTATAAGTCCTCTAACATTGAAATGGGTCTAGAAAGCATTAAAGTTCCATTTTGGAGTTTACTCCCCAAGAACGTTCTTGGGCGGTAAACTCCCGGATCTTGTAATCTAAACATGTTATTGTTGTTAATAAGCATTAAACAAGTATTGAAACACATATAGAAAAGTAGACTCACAATCTGGGATGAAAACCCGAAGATCCGTCAGAGAGAATATGGCTTTTCTTTATTTGGAATTGTGAATAATGAATTAATTTAATTCAAAAAACTATTTATAGTCCTGGAATATTTTGGCAGAAAATATTTTTATTCCTGATGTTGGACTGTAACAATATGAAACTTGAAATGCCCAAGTTTCACAAAACCAGGAGTATCCACTCTCCTGATATCATCTAAAACATAAACCCTAATGTACACAAACTTGTTCGGAAAAGCTTGAAAATCACAGAAACTGAACTAGCTTCTATTGAATAGATGATGTTCGTACAATGGAAATTTCGGGTTGTCACACGTAGTACTAAACGTAGCTCTAAAAGGACTACTACCGTACTAACTACCTCAGGCTGGATTTTAGGCAAAGGCATTACGTGATAAATTGCACCATACTATCGACTAGTAACAACGACATAATGAATGGTCGTAATAAAGAAATGACGTTTGGCACCCGCAGATCTGCAGATCCCACTGTAGCTGGCAGTAAGGTGTAGGATAATCAATCCAATATAGATCTATACACAAACTCATACTATGGACTGATTACATCGACATAAGAATGGTCGAAATCAATGTATGACGTTTGGCACCCGTAGACCTGCAGGTCCCGCTGTAGCTAGCAGCAAGGCGTAGGATAGTCAATCCATTATAGAATCTATACACAAACTCAACGCTCCCCCTTCAAGAGACTCTGGCCGCAACTCAAGTCATGAGGTTTTAAGTCATGCTCCGATTTAAATCACAATAACTAACGTATTCTCGTATATATAATGTAATGTGCTGTTCTAGCTGTAATGTAATGGACTGTTCTAGCAAGTATAGTAATGTAAGCGTTCTAGCAAGTATAGTAATGTAAGCGTTCTAGCAAGCATAGTAATGTAAGCGTTCTAGTATAAATGTATATGTTCTCGTCCTAGTATAGATGTATATGTAATGTACCGTAATGTTCTAGAAAGTATTGACTCATGAATGAACTGACTCATTTTATGATATCGCGTTCTAGTAATGGTTCTAGTATCTTCCTGAACTACCCATATGGTAGCTTACTAGTAATCTAAGTGGTACGTATGGACATGGATGTATACCCTTGCTACCCAAGGGCATAAGATGAACTGGAAGGACCCTTTTATGACTTTATATGTACACATGATATATAACTAATATTTAAATGACCTTCGGATGAGTATCCGATATCCCACCAGACCACATCTCAAGCGCGAAAAGGAAATAGGGTGGATAGCCTTCCTAAGTCTTTTAAACATTTCTTATATAACTATACATATAGAGGCATGCAATTTATAATATAAAAGCATAAATAAGTTTGGTAAAACATTTGAAACACAAATATTAGTTTAAGGAAAGATCGACTTGCTGTCAATCTATAAAACAATTGAAGGCATAAGTTTGATAAAACATTATAAGTATAAGGAAACATTTCTTTGAAACACAGTTGTAAATGAGTCTGAAATATGATAAACAGAGTAAGAAGTACAGTGTAATAAGTAGTTTGAAACACAGTTGTAAATAAGTTTGAAAGGAAATGTACAGAGTAAGATGTACAGTGTAATAAGTAGTTTGAAACATATAAAATGTTTATAAAAATCATTTGAAGGAAACTGTTTGGTAAAACGGCAAATGAGTAGCCAAAACTATTGAATGCTGTATATTAATCACATGTGATTGATGTAATAAGTAATATAATCCTACTTACTAATCACATGTGATTGACATAAAAAGTAGCATGATTCTACTTGTATCCCCCCCCATAAAACATTTAAAATAGTTTAAAACATTAGTTAAGGGGTATGAACTCACCTGCAGTATGTGACTGGAATTGAATGGGCTGTTATCATACGGAAGGATCGGACAAGTGCTTGGTGTCAAGTGATGACTTAGACACACACAATGATCCTAATTACATATGAAGACATATGTATACAAATAATTAGAGATTTAATCACTAACTATACAAGTATAAACATTTACGCGCGAGGTCAACACTTTTGGTCAAGTGCTAGGAGGCAAATGGGTTGCAACAAAGGAGTGCAATGTCCCTAATGGAAGTTTAAGGTCAAAAGACCATATTCATTGGAGTTTACGGCCCAGGGGAGTAAGCTCCTGGCCGTAAACTCTAAATCAAGGCTTGGAATGGTACTTTGAATTACTACAACTCTAGTGGGAATTGTTTCAAGGCTATACAAGTGTTTGGGCACCACATTGACTCCTTTGGGGAGTTTACGGCCCAAAGACCCTTTTCCCTTGGAGTTTACGGCCATAAACTCCCTTGGGAGGGTTCTTATTGTTCTTTCAAGTCCCCAACAACTCTAGGAACAAGTCTAGGCTTCAACACTTGGCTTAAGGAAGGGTTAAGGCACTAAATGGAACCATTTGATGGAGTTTACAGCCATAGAACTCTTTGGGCCGTAAACTCCCTCACACATGAGGTTCTAAGAATTTTAACTAGCCCAAAACTCATCTAGGTACTTGCCCTAAGAGACTCTTGGCCTAAGGAAGTGTCTAGGGTGTCCTTTGACCCCTTTAAAGGAGTTTACGGCCGAAGAAATACTCTTGGCCGTAAACTCTTCAACACTTATGCTTTTCATGTGTTTTCTAGGTCCTAAACACATTAAGGTACTTGCCAAAAATGAAGACTAAGCCTTAGGAAGAGTTTGAAGGGATTTTGGCCCTAAATCTTGGAGTTTACGGCCCAAGGAGCATCTTGGCCGTAAACTCCCTTCCAAAGTTGGTTTCTAATTGTTTTGTTGGTCTAAAACATAAGTTTAAGGCTTCTAGGTTCTTGTTCTAAGGCTAAAGGAACACTAGGCACTAATTTGTGCCCTTTACATGGAGTTTACGGCCCAAGAGGTGGTTCCTTGGCCGTAAAATCCTCAAACTACTTGGTTTTGATTTGTTTGTAGCCTCTAATGATCATTCATAAAGTCCTTAGTTAGATGCCTAACACGGAAATGGGACTAGGTGGCCTTTAGGCTTGATTTTGGAGTTTACTCCCCAAGAACGTTCTTGGGCGGTAAACTCCCGGATCTTGTACTTTGGACATGTAAATAATGTTATTAAGCATATAACAAGTATTAAAACACATCTATGAAAGTAGACTCACAATCTGGGCTGAAAACCCGAAGATCCGTGAGAGAGTATTTGGCTTTTCTCTAATTGGAAATCAAATAATGAACCAATTTGGTTCAGAATTCTATTTATAGTCCTGAGATTTTTGGCAGAAAATATTTCTATTCTCGGAATGGATTCTAATGACCTAGAGTAATGGAATTTCAGTGTTGCACAAAATCCTAGTGCATCCACTCTCCTAATAACTCCTTAGGTGTAAAACCCTGAAAACTGCCAAACTTATTCCATAAGTCTGAATTTTCACTGTAACTGCTCTACTTCTATTGGATTGAAATGGTTTGATTTAGAACAGAAATTTCGGGTTGTCACATAATCTCTCTTTGGGATGGGTCTTTGATGATTTAAAGTCCTTAAATTAGCTAGTAGCAAATCAAGGTAATTGCCCTAGGCTTTAGGAGTGGTTAAAGCACTCTTTGGCCCTTGAGTTTGGAGTTCACGGTTCAAGAACTTCTTGGGGCGTGAACACCTTTCTCTTGGTGTTCATGGGTGATTTCTTGTCTGATAAACACTAGCATACAATCCTAAGGTGGTCACATATCATGGGGGAAGGACTAGGCATCATTTTAAGAGTTTACTCCCTAAGGTGTTCTTGGGCGGTAAACTCTCGAATCTAGTTGTTTTGTTATGAAATCGATGCTATTAAGCATATTAATAGCTATATAATACAACTAGAGAGAGGTGCTCACGATTGGGGATGAAAACCTGAAGATCCGTGAGAGAGAAAATGGCTTTTCTCTAGTTGGAAATGTAACTAATGAAATAATTTGGTTAAGAATCATATATATAGTCTTGGGATTTTTAGCAGAAAATATTTTTATTCAAGAAATGAACTCTAATATCATAGAGTTCTGAAATAACAGAGTTGCACAAAACCCTAGTGCATTCTCTCCTGATATCTCTTTAAGTGTAAATCCTGAATTACTCAAACTTATACTAAAAAGTCTGAAAAATTCTTGCACCCCCTCTAATTATTCTCCTTAACCCACAAGTTTAAGGTCACTCAAGCCCTATTGGCAAGGCAATGTCTAGGTTTGATCACATCTTGGAGATGAAGTCACATACTGACAAGCCGGGAGAGTTGGGTGTCAAAGTCTTGAGAAAGTTAGTGGTTCAATCACTTTCTATGTGACATAGTGAGTTCCTTTGGGACTCTTATGAAATAGACTATGAAAAGACCCTTAATGATCTTATCTATTTGCTTGGTGCTGCTAAATTAGAAATGATTTAGTGTACTAGTAAAGCAAATTTGATTAGGAGATCAACTTCCCGAAACTTTATGGACAGGGACAATAGTGACACAGGAAATCCAGAAATGCATTCTCTTCCCAATGGAAAGGGATAGGCCATAGTCAACTTTGTTGACCAAATGGTAAAGAGAAAGGCTATGTTTGAGATAGTCCCATGTACTATTACCTAAGGGTCCATAAGTTTCTATTGCCAAAGGAAGGGGCTTTGGTTATGAAGCTGCCAAACTTACCTAAGGATGGTAAAGTCAATAAGTTTGACTTTATTTCAGGTAAACTTCATTGTCTAACTCTATTAAGTTCCTACTTGGAGATTCTTATTACATGATGTGGCTGGGTCACATGTTGATGTTTTAAGAATCAAAGAAAAGTAAAGAAACTTAAAGGAATTATATGCTGATTTTGACCGCGAAGATGGATTTCAATTGCATGGTTCGTTGATCAGAATTTTGAGCAGGTGCTTAAGAGTTATGATAGATTGCTTAGGAATAGATGACAACAACTTTTCATATACATTTGCATTGTAAGGATTAGTTTCTCCGCAAAGTTTTAAAATAAAAGAAAAGTTTTTAATTTTATTTATTTTAAAATATCCTTACAATGGCATTTGTGAAAAAAAAAGATGTTGCTTATATGATTCCATTGATAGCAATATTGGAAATATGAAGTTGATTCTTTCATTTGTGGTAGTGTCTAAATTTACAAAATAAGGAAAGTTTATCGACCTGTGTCCTGCTACCGACTCTAGTAAAACGACGATGTAAGACGCTGTAAGAAATGACATTTGGCACCCGTAGACTTGCAAGTCCCACTGTAGCGAGTAACAAGGTGTAGGATAGTCAATCCAGTATAGATCTATACGCAAACTCATATGCTCCTCAATTAAGGAGATTCGGGATACAAGAGTGGTCATGGCAGGAAGTGCCATGACCCACTCAATGGTTCACGTAACTGCATGAATGTATATGTAGTGAATCTGCTAACTGAAAGTGTAATCTTTCTCTGTCTAGCCAGAATGTACTGAAATGTTCTGCGTGTGCTAGCTGTAATGTATGTTCTCTCTATCTAGCATGTATAGTAATGTACTGTGCGTACTAGCTGTAATGTACTGTAAGTATTACTCGTACATACTCATGAATGAACTGACTCATTGTATGTTTCATTGTTCTAGTAATAGTAATAATATCCTCCTATGCTACCCCTATGGTAACTTACTAGTGATGTAACTGGTACGTATGAACATGGAAGTATACCCTTGCTACCCAAAGGTACCGAATGAACTGGAAGGACCTTTATGACTATATATGTACACATGATATATAACTAATATTTAAACGGCATTCGGACGAGTACCCGATATCCCACCAGACCACATCTCAAGCGCGAAAAGGAAATAGGGCGGGCAGGCCTTCCTAAGCTTTTTAAACATTGCTTATATAACTATACATACCTAGACATGAAATTGATAATAAGTAAAACAGAGTTTAAGTAAATGTATTTGATAAGTATAAGAACTTGTAAAACAGTTTGAAGCAAAGCAGTTTGATAAACAATTTGAACAATAAGGAAAATCACTGGTTTTGTAGTTATTAATCACATGTGATTGATATAATAACTATAATTATTTGACTTGTATTCCCCCCCCCCCATAAAAGCATATAAAAAACATTTAAACCATTGATTAAGGGGTATGAACTCACCTGTAGTGAGTGGTACTGATGTACTGAAGATGTAGGATTGCTAGGTGTCATGTGAAGTCTTGAACACACGCTATGATCCTAGTTAACATATAATCACATATATGTGTACCCAATTAGATTTAAAATACTAATTGAAATTGTTTAGACCTCCAAGAACATGATAAACACTTTACATAAGTGTTATTAGCTTTAAGGACTTCATCTAAATTGTTGTTGTTAGGTCCAGCTTAGTGTTGCGTCTATTGGGCTCGTTAGCTAGTCCACGTTTTGTCTCCGGTATGGTCCTGTCCATCCGTGAGTTTTATGTCGGGTTTTTTTTATAAATAGATGCTTGCATGCATCCTAGAACGTAACGATTAGATAAGGATTTTTAGGCGTATTCATCGTTCTTGTTTTTGTAACCCTAGAATCCTCTACAGTGGAAGTTCTTAATCGAGCTCTGCTGAGGATTGAGTTAATCTAATCATTCGACTCATTCAGATCCATTCTTGTGTTTTATTTCACTATTTTTTTAAGTTCTTTATTTACCTGTTAAAAAGATCTAATCGATCAAAGAGTTTTTATAACTCATCAATTGGTATCAGAGCAGGAGGCTGTGTAATTCATACACATCTCTTCTGTGAAAGAAGCAATTAGGGTTATTCCGCATTAACTGATATTTATTGAGCCGTCATTCCATAATTGATGTAACTTAGCATTTATTTGTTTTGCCCTAATATTACATATTACAAGTCTGATCTTTCAAACAGGTTAAACGATCAAGCATGGACGAGTCTCAATCTAATCCTATCAACATCTCAAACAACATTGGATCAACGACAAAGATTCCTATTCTTTACACCCAAGATTACGAAGTTTGGGCACATCATTTTGAAGAATATGTCATCGGATATGAAGTTAATGGGAATCTTATTTGGGAAGCAATTGTGTCTGGACCATTTGCTCACTCAGGAACATCAAAGATCATTAAAACTCAGAAAGAATATAATGATCTATTAAAAGATGTAAAAGACGTTGCTCAAGAAGAAAAGGGGAAGTTTCAGTGCAATATCAAAGCATTGAGACTAATCCGATTCGCTCTTCAATCTGATACATTTAGGTTGGTGAGTTCCTGCAGTACCGCCAAAGAAATCTGGGATAGGTTGCGAGAGCTATATTCCACAGATGAAGATTTGGAGCATTCCATTCTGACGTTGCTTTTGTCTGAGTTTGGTGAATTTAAGCAGAATTCTGATGAAACTGTCACTTAGACGTTCGATCGCTTCAATCATCTTCTTAGCAAGATGATCAAACATGATATAGAAAGGAAGCTGATTGAACAGAAGGTCACCTTTTTGAATGGCTGAAGATCTGAATGGAGAGCTGTTGTGTCTATAGTCAAAGCTCATGAGCAGTTCAAGTCTTATTCGCTGGCAGAGCTAGTGGGAATTTTGAAATCTCAAGAAAAGATTGTCATGCAAGAGAAGAATGTGGTCTCAAGTTTGGGGTCCTTGGCCCTCCTGTTTAAAAGCAAAAATGTGGTAGAAGATGAAGATCTGAACCTACAAGACTATGATCTTACTTCTGAAGATTATGCAATGATGGTGTCTAATACAAAAAGGTTTATCAAGAAAAGGTTCCCTACCAATAAGAACCGAAATTGGAAGGGAAGCTATAGTTCTGAAAAGGTTAGGGAGGAGCCGAAGATTGAGGAACCAAAGAAAGAGGCGAAGGTTGATGGAGATTCTGGTGTGAATTGCTACTACTGTGGAGGATAGAACCATTATGCCAAAGATTTTGTTCTGAAGAAAATGGCAGAGAAGGATGAGGAGAAAGACGAAGAGGCTGTCTTGATGAAAAAGCTGGAAGAGATCAAGATGAAGAAAGTTGCTGCTAACCCTTCTATGAATGCTCTTATTGTACAAGGTTCAGCAGAGGATGACGAGTTCGGTGGCGTGCAGGTATGGTCAACCGACTCAGAGGATGATGAGGTGAGAAAGACTTCACATGGAAAGGCATATGTTGCAAGAGGTGACGAAAGCAGCGGGAAGTGTTTGATGGTAACTGATGTATCTCACATGAGGGGATACAATATTGATGGTGAAAAAGAGGATACCAAGGAGCGAGAGGACTTATGCTTCATAACAAAACCTCTCAGTGTGCAGATCAATGAGCTTGACGAATTGATCAAGAAGGTGCAATCTATTTTTATTTCATTCAAAGTCCCACAGAAATCATATGAAAAAGAATTATATAGCTTAAATTCAAGAGTCTCAAATCTGGATAGTTGTTTAACTCAAACACGGGTCACCAATTCTAACCTAACTGACCAAATAAGCAGGGTGTCATCCAAGAGTGAGGAGCGAAGGATGTGGATAGAGCAAAAAGAGTCGGAGCTGATAAAATATAAGGATGAAAACATTTATTCACAAAGAGACAATTTAAAACTTTTAAAACAGAGAAATGTTTTTTGTTTGATTGCTAAATGTCTTTATGCTAACATCACTCAATTGCATCCGAATTCTGAAATAGGACAAAAAATTCATCGCATGATTTTGCCCTTCCTTGATTTTAAGGAGGATGAAATCGATGCTGAAGCATATAACTACGAAAGTGTTGTTTCGTCTAATGATGTGAATCCCACTTACATGTATGGTCTGGACAAAATAGAATTTTTCATAAAGTCCAAAGACCATAAGGACATGCTGAAAAACCTTTAGGATGAAAACGATAAGCTGAAACTAAGGACCGAAACCATAAAAAATTTGACTTATTGAATACCAATTTAAGTTCAGAAAATAAAATTGATGTTGAAAACGCGTCTGAACTAAATGAGGACGATGATATGAGTTTAATTTCTGTAGAGGATGAAGTCGACTGTTCTGAGTTTGTCAAGAGCGAACCCGAAAACCACAAAAATCTTATTTCTGAAAATTCTGTGGAGTTTGCTCGATTGTCCCAACATAAGTCCCCGATTCTAGAAGAAAACGCGGCTGTGTACCAAAAGGTGAGAACAACACCAAATCAAGTGTATAAGGTCACAGGAGTAACTGAACATCAAACAGACGAACTCACTGCCATATTGAATGAAGATAACGCAGATGGTTGTGATGAGTTTTTCTGGTCTGCTCCTATAGATAATGCCAATGAAACTATTGGTCTGTCAGAGCGGACGTCCTGGAAAACCAAAGGCAGATATGTACCAGAGCCACTGAACAAGCCTGGCAACTTCAACGTGCCAAGCACTAGTGGTACAAAAGAAGTCCCTGTAGAAGAAGTCACTTCCACAAGCGAAACATCATCTGTGAAAAGTGAACCGGCTGACAAGAAGAAGAAGCAAAAGGCTAACATCCACAAACAGCCGAAACAAGTGAAGGATCAAAAGCATCAAAGGAATCAACGATACAAAAAGAATCTCTGTGAGCGAAAGCAGTTTTGGCGCTCCCAAAACAATCATTTCTCTTATCACGATAAGAATTCAAAGCAAGAGAAAAAGGATCTCAGACCACATGAGGAACATAACTGAAAGGACAGGTTCAGTTCAGAGAGCATAAGGAACCGAAAGGACTGATTCGGTCCCGAAAGCAATAGCGACCGAACGTCCAGGTTCAGTCCTCCCAATGACCAAAAACAAAAGGGTCATAACGAACCACAAGTCAGAAGAAATTCCCATTCTAATTCTTCTCATTCTCAATCCTCTTTTAAATCTAATTCTGTTTCTGCTCAAAGTTCAAAATCATCAAAGGATTTGAAAGGAAAATCAAAGCTTTCCTCTGTCAAGGATGACCGAAAGCAGTCTAAGGCCCAAACTCCAAAACCTGAAACCAAAACGACTGTAGCTAATTCTAACAAAATCAAAGTATACACCATTTAGAAGAAAGATCAAACAACATTAATGAAAAGAACATATCTCGTTGATGTTTCTCTTACTATTCCTGTTCCTGTGAAAGGCTCACGTGGACCCAAGAAACTTTGGGTTCCTATATCTGCTTAATTTTTGCAGGTTATTAGTGACGAGCTGTTCGATGAAGAATGGTACATTGATAGTGGCTGCTCACGTCACATGACAGAGAGGAAGGAGGAGCTGAGGGAGTTTCGATCTCATCAGAATGGTGGGAATGTCAAGTTCGGGAACAACTCATAGGGAATGATAAAAGGTTATGGGATGATAACCAATGGAGACTTCACAATAAGAAAGGTGGCGTACGTTGAAGGGCTACAACATAATCTCATCAGTGTATCTCAACTGGTAGGAGGTACCGGTCTCAAAGTTTCATTTGAAGATGAGGGTTCAGAAATCATAGAAAAGCAAACAAAAAGTGTGATTCTCAAATCAGAACGCAAAGGAGAAATGTTTCCTCTCAATCTCAAACCTATCAAAGGAAACCCAGCTATATGTCTTTTATCCAAAGCACATTCTGACGAAAGCTGGTTGTGGCACCGAAGGCTCTCACACCTTATCTTCAAAGACATTAACAAGCTTGTCACAGGAGGTCATGTTAGGGGTCTCCCATTGCTCAAGTTTGATCGAGAACATTTCAGTGCTGTGTGTGAAATGAGGAAGCAGAGTCGTCAAAGTCACCCATCCATTATAAACACTAAAGTTGTTGAACCACTTGAGTTACTTCACATTGACTTATGTGGTCCATCATCTATCGAAAGCGTTGGCGGTAGCAAGTATATTCTGGTTATTGTTGATGACTTTTCACGTTTTACATGGGTGTTCTTTCTGAAGCACAAATCTGAGGCCACTCTCAAGCTAAAGATGTTTATTAAGCAAGTTGACTGGAGCGACAATGGACTGGAGTTCAAAAACAAAGAATTTGAAGACTTTTTGGCAGAAAAAAGAACCAGTCCAAACTTCTCATCCCCCTACACCCCTTAATAGAACGGTATTGTCGAAAGACGAAACCGGTCCTTGTGTGAGGCGGCCCGAACAATGCTAAGTTTCGCTTGTCTACCTTTATATTTCTGGGCTGATGCTATTGCTGCAGCATGTTTTACGCAGAACAGGTCCTATCTCAACCATTGTTTTTCTCTTACTCCTTATGAGATCATCAACAACAGGAAGCCAAACGTAAAATTATTCCATGTATTTGGCTCACGATGCT
Organism: Lactuca sativa; assembly: GCF_002870075.4. Taxonomy (NCBI): domain Eukaryota; kingdom Viridiplantae; phylum Streptophyta; class Magnoliopsida; order Asterales; family Asteraceae; genus Lactuca; species Lactuca sativa. The sequence continues at coordinate 296,116,142 of NC_056625.2, read as the reverse complement.
TCATCTTCAACTCCAAAGAACATCGTAACAAGTTCGATGTTAAAGCTGATGAAGGAATTTTTCTGGGATACTCACTTACTTCAAAAGCGTACCGGGTCATAAATAAGCGTTCGAGGAAGATTGAAGAAACGTATTATGTGACTTTCGATGACAGCTACATCAAGAAGTTAAAGGCCACTGAAGAAGCAATTGGAGAGATTTTCACTCAAACAGGTCAAGTCACGGCCTCAATTGCTAATTTGTTTGAGCAGTTTGTAGAACTATTCGATGAACCGGAGAAAGCTACTCTCTCGGAAGCCAAGGAAGCAGACAACAAAGTCGACCATCTGAAGCAAATCGTCAAAGATGCCGCCAAACGAATGGGTGAAGGAGAACATGTTCCAAACGAACCTCCAAAGCATGGTGCTTCAGTTGAGGGGGAGAATCCACCTCCTTCAAAACAACCGAGCTCACAAATTGAGGGGGAGAACTCTATTCCAGTTCCACCGGAAAGCTCAACTGCACCCGAAAGTCCTGTAGCACTAGAAAGTCCACCTACACCAGAAAGCTCATCAGTCAAAGGGGGGAATGCCGATATGTTCTACGACGACGATAGTCAATCTGAATTAGAAGAAATGGTGAATGCTGAATTGGATCCATCCTATGATCCAAATTACCCTCCGCTTGTTAAGTGGACCAGAGATCATCCTGTATCTCAGGTAGTGGGTAATGTCTCTGAAAAGGTCCTGACCAGATCTCAACTGAAGGCAAAGAAAACATCTTTATTCTCCAAAGTAGAGTTCTGCATGTATAATTCTTTCGTATCAAAAGTTGAACTGAAGACAGTAAATACTGCTCTTGATCACTCTGACTGGGTTCAAGCTATGCAAGATGAACTCAACGAGTTTTAAAGAAATAAGGTTTGGCGCCTCATTCCAACTCTTAAAGACGCCTCAGTTGTTGGTCTCAAATGAGTATTCCGAAATAAAATGGACAAGGAAGGCAATGTGATTCGAAACAAAGCTCGTCTCGTGGTGAAAGGATATTGCCAGGAGGAAGGAATTGACTATGAGGAAACTTTTGCTCCGGTAGGGAGGCTGGAATATGTTCGAATATTTCAGGCCTATGCTGCACACAAGAACTTTGAGGTCTACCAATTGGACGTGAAATGCGCCTTTCTGAATGGAGAACTTGAAGAAACCGTTTACGTGGAGCAACCTCCTGGATTTGTTAATGAAAAGTACCCCAATCACTGTTATATTCTGGACAAGGTGGTTTACGGTCTGAAACAAGCACCTAGGGCATGGTATGAAACGCTAACCAAGTTTTTAAAAATGTCAAAGTTAAAACAAGGTTCGGTTGACCCAACTTTCTTTCGTAAGAAGGAAGGTAACCACCTTATGATTGTTCAAATCTATGTCGATGATATCATCTTTGGCTCAACAAATCCTATCTTAACAGCTGAATTCAGAAAGTTGATGGAGACTAAATTTGAAATGAGCTCAATGGGTCCAATTAACTTTTTCCTTGGTTTAAATATTAGACAGGGACCCGAAGGCATCTTTATCAACCAGGAAGCTTACATCAAGACTCTTGTTGCTAAAATTGGTTTGACGAGAGACTCAAAGGTTAAAGTTCCAATGGCATTCGGCACCAAGCTCACACCATCCTTGGAAAAACCAGCAATTGATATTACGTTATATCGCCAGATGATTGGTTCTTTAATGTACCTTACTGCTAGCAGGCCTGATATAATATTTTATGTGTGTTACTGTGCTAGATTTCAGGCGAATCCTCATGAACCACATATGCTTGCAGTGAAAAACATTCTCCGGTATCTGAAACGAACCACCTCTCTCGGTTTATGGTATCCATCAAACTCGGGTTTCTTCGTTCAAGCCTACTCAGATGCTGACCTTGGAGGTTGTCATTTAGACAGGAAAAGCACCACTGGCCGCTGCTAGTTCCTAGACGGGAAGTTGGTTAGCTGGCAATCAAAGAAACAAACATGTGTATCTCTGTCTACAACCAAAGCTGAGTACATCGCAACTGCCTCCTGTACATCTCAAGTGATTTGGATCCAAAGCCAGCTCCGGGACTATGGACTCAATATGAAAAAGATCCCACTATATTGCAATTCAGAAAGTGCAATTAGGATCTGTCATAACCCAGTGCAATATTCTAAGACCAAGCATATAGCACTGAGGTAACACTTCATTAAAGATCAAGTGGAAGATGGGAACGTCGAAATTCACTTTGTTTGAACCACTGATCAACTGGCTGACATCTTTACCAAAGCTCTTCTTGAAGCATCTTTCAACAAAATTCTACAAGGGCTAGGAATGATGGAATCGGAGTCAGTACCAAAGACTACTTCTCAAAATTAAACGTTGGAAGCGAAATAGACCGAACGTTCGGATTCGGGTCTCTTGTGTGCCGAAATGAACCAAACGCTCGGGTTCGGGTCGTGTTCTGGTATACCGAAACGAACCGAACGCTCGGGTTCGGTCGTCTTATATGATTGTCGCTTATCACTCCAAGGTAGTTTCTTTGGTTGTAAACCTTTTGTATCATTTTCTCAAATTCATTTCACTTATTTTCAAAGTTCTTTTCTTTTTCAAACTTATTTTTTTCTCAACTGAAATAGACCGAACGCTCGGGTTCGGTTCCAAATTTTTTTTAACACCCAAAATAGACCGAACGCTCGGGTTCGGTACCAAATTTTTTTTGTGTGTGTTTTCTTTTAAATCAAAAATTCCAAAAATATTTTTTTCTTATTTTCTCTTCGTAAATTTAAAACTCCAAAATTAAATTTTTTTTTTGTTTTTGTGTCTATTTGTGGGGAAATCATTTCACTAGTTAAGTGTCCCTAGAAGCATGTTGCTGTATGTGTCCAAAGCCTCACCTGATTCTGAATAATAGCCTTACTGACTTGGTAAATACAAACCTTGTCTTCTCAATTAGGCTTCCATATTTATTCTAATCATGAGCTACCTGACTCACTTCTCACATGAGATAAGAGTTTTCTGCTTGGTCCTTATTTTAACAGCAGAGGTACTTTCGTTTCTCTACACCATCTACACTACTTTTCTCCATCTCATTCGCTTCATAAACGTAACCCTTGAGACTCTCAGAAATTACCACCGAGGTTTATGGTTACATAATTTTTGTGTTTATGATCTTAGCTTCGTGTCACTACGAACTAAGTGAAACCCACAATTCAATACCTATTATGAATTGACGGTGATCAATCATCTTTGCTCTAGCTACAACTAACGAATTGACGGACTTATCCATGGGGATGGAAAGTAAAATCTCTAATTTCCTTTTGAGTGATTCCTATGAAATTGTTACGTTCTATAACATTTCTTCCCTTGGAATCCAGTTTTAACGTTTTTTTGAGATTTTACATAAACTATTTTATCTAGCCACTTATATTATTTCAAACCGACTTGTTCAACAGACTACATTGGTCTCACAAGTACTTCGTTCGATTTCTGTCTTATATCAAGATCAGGAATTCTGAACTGAAGCGACAGCCACCCAAATAAGCCTAATTAAAAGAAGCCTTTCAAGACTTCTTAATAAGTGTCTGATCGTTATTCAACGGGAAACCACACAAACACTTTAAGGTCTCTCTTGACTTCGAAGGAAGAGATTCATGCCTGATATCCATTGTTTCGTGTCTTTATTGACATCACAAAATCCCTCATATGTGTTGCTTTATTTCTTTTTCTTTTACACACTAAGCACGAAAATCTTTTTTATTTTACACAATTCTGGTTTCATTAATTACATTGCATCATTTTTAAATGGGATCTGAAGTAATAAAAGGGTTGTGGTTAATATTGATCCACGCGGGTAACTATGCTTTAAGATGACGTTAACTCTAAAAGGATAAGATGATAATATGCTGACTCAGGCGGGAGTCCAATCGATTTGAATTGCAAACGGCGCTTGACAACTAGGCGTGTGAAGTGGAACCGTTTCATTTCTAGACGGCGCCTGATGGAAAGGCGTGTTAATCAGGACTGACACTCACTCTCATGCATGATCATCGGTATTCATAACTGTCACACATCCATCACTTCCGAAAAACCCTTCGCATTTCCCTCGGAGATTTGGGACAGATTCTTCTCTCTCCTCTACCCACAGTATAAAAGGTAACGTAAACCATTGTTTACCTCTTTACTGCATCCATATTTCAGAGAGCAAGAAAACCTTCAAGGATTCTACTGTTCATCATCTCTCCCATCTTCTTCACAACAATGGCGGATTCCTCATCAGTTCATGCTACTTCTCACATCTTGCCGATTCGTCCCCAACAGAGTTTAATCATCGATCTTACTCCTCAGGTCTATGACGCTTTCATGTTCCCGATAATCAAATGCCTCAAGTTCTCGCCGATTGCTCCTGCTCTCACCAAAGTTGACGCAGTTCCTATGGAGTTCTTATCTCAAATTTTCGCCACTGCTCATTACGACAAGGCAGTCGATAGGAGCTTCTTTGACACGCTTGATCACAAGGCGTCTATCTCCAAGCAGAGGTTTTGCTCAATTTTAGGGTTTGAACCTGATTCAACTAGGGTTAACCCTGAATCGATTCCGGTGGGTCACATGTTCTCTATGTTCTACAACATGGGGTATACTGAGGTGCTGACAACAATTACGAAGTTCAAGAAATCATTCCTACCTCCTCAGTGGAATGGGTTATTTACAGTGCTTTTCAAGGGGCTGTCTGAACGCAGTGATGGATCAGACAGAACAAGCCGTCTGTTCATCACAATTCTGTACGGGATCTACAACGGTATTCACTTGGACTACGGGTCGGTCCTTTGGCAACAGTTGATTCAGAGTCTGTCATCTACTTCTCGGCATTCTGAGATTTCCTATGCTCGATTTTGGACTCTCATTACAAAATGGGTGATGGACAAGTACCAAGTCCCCATTGTTGCTGGTTCTCCAATGTCTTCGATTGGTACTTTCCTTACCACGAAGATCATTGTCTTCGATGCCTCAAAATTTCAATTCATTGGCTCTATTCCAGAGACGATGTATGGAGACATTCATGCTGACAGCAGGATCATTCGAACCTACAAGGAGTTTCGACGCTCTGGTCCAAGAGAGCTTACTCCTGAAATGCTCAAGTCGATCCATGAAGCGGACAAGTCTGTGTCAAGGGAAAGAAAACTGACAAAGGCAAAGACAAGCAAGTTGGTAAGGGAGCGAAAGGCCCTTTTCCCAAGAAGCGTAAAACTACACAGACTGTTCAGTCTCCTCCGCCGATGTAGAGAAAAACCCAACCAAGGCGAAAGCTGATAATCGCTTCCTCCTCAAGCGAATCTGAGGAAGAGAATTCTGCCTCTGACGGATCTCCTCGTGGTAACACTCCACCACGATCGCCTACTCCTGAAGCTTACTTTTCCACTTCTCTAATCTCTTCTCCACCTATTACCATTCCCATTTCCATTCCCCCCATAACCTACACCACTCAAATACCATCCACCTCCATCCCAATACCCCCACCCATCTTTACCGAAGCAACCACCACCACTGCAGAAGTAAGAACCAACGTATCTGATACGGGGCCTCATACTTACGCACCCAAAGCCTCTTTAGCCCCCGAACCCACACCAACTACCGAACATACCACCCAACCCGAACCTACTACAACTACCGAGCCTCCACCCTCACCATCACTATCATCTCCTGCTCAGGCAGCAGAGGACGAAGAACCATTCCTCGGCGGGGAGGATATGACTTTTGATTCGGTCTATTACAGTATGTTTCAAGTTCATAGTGATGACGATGATGATGCTCCTATCACAAAGAGGCATCTCAAGGAGCTTCACGACAAGATCGATTCACTCATCGCCTCCTCTTCTTCATCCCAGTCTACCATCTCTGAAGTTGCCATTAAGAAAATTGTTGATGCTTTTTTCAAAGCTCATCAAGTCTCTCTTGATTCCGCCACTGCAGCCATTGATGCCTCAACCAAAGCCTGTGAGGCAGCGACCGAAAAAGTCAATAAACTATTCACTGATGCTTCTTCCTTGTTACAATCTTTACAGGAATCTGCTGAAGCCACCAAAACAAAGCTGGAACCCATTGTCAATCAGCTGGCTACATCAGTTGCATCGGAGCTGAAGTCGTTTGCTTCTCTTCGTCAAACTCTCTCAGACGACAAGTCAACTTTCAAGACAACCATTGAGGAGCGCCTCGCCAAGCTTCAAGAAGATCTAGCTGCTGAGAACTCTCTCATGGATGCTCTTTCTCGGAAGACCACCGCTCTTAAGGTCAAGAGTATTCAACTCTCCAGCTCACAAAAGGAGGTTGAGTCTCTTTGATCTGAAAGAGAGATAATTTCTTCGTGTGTTTCGGATGTCCACTCAGCTGTATCCAACATCCTGGAAGCACATGACCCGATACTCAACTATTCTGTCAGGCGAACTCTTGCAGAAAAGCTTGCTCCTGCCCTCTCTCTACTGAGCAAGATTGAAGGGCTCCTTGATTTCGTGTCCATTCCGAAACAAGGGGGAGAAAAAGAGAATGTGTCTCAACCGCCTCCTTCTTCAACAGCAACACACATAACCGAACCTCCTCCTACAGGCCAAGCCTCAGGTTCCGGTGTTAAAGACAAGGGCAAGAAAATTGTTGAGGAGAGCGATGATGAAGATAAGGAGACCATTGCCGACCTTCTGAAGAAGCATGGTCGAGATAAAGATGATGATCTCAGTGCTTGTGTAGCTAGAGAGGCTGAAGAAGCCGAAAGAAGATAGAAAGATGCTCACGACCTTCTCGAGAGCAGGAAAACTCTTTTTCCTCCTTGGACTCTTGAGAAGCTGCTGAAAGAATCCATCGAAACACCCAACATCTTATGGCTAGAACCGGTGATCTCTTTAGATCGTTCTAATACTATCGATTCTCAGTTCGATATGCCACTGACCAGAAAGGCGTTCGTATTCCATGCCTTTGACAACATTGCTGAGGTCCCTCATCCAAATCCAAAGATTGATAGGGACTTAGTCGATTTCTATCTGAGGGCCGCTCAACCACAGTACCAAAATGGAGTGCTCAGAAGATTATCAATGTTCGGGTTCTAAAGCCGTACAAGGAAGGAAACTTCACCAACATTCGGTTTAAGGTGCTGAGAGGATCTACCAAGACCGAACATGCCATCTCGCTTGTTGATCTTCCCAACTTGAATCCACACGACTGTTGGATAAGGTGTCTAAGTCCATAACTTATTTGGTACATACTTGACCCGACCCGGCATGGTCCATTTGGGTTGCACTTCACCCAAACGATTTATGGATAATTTTATGAGAATTGTATACTTACGATTTATTAATATATTATAAGTTATAATATATTAATATGAAGTCATGTTATTTAATTAGTTTTAGTCTTAAATTAATTATGAATTAATTTAGAGATTAAAACGAAGACTGATTAAATTATGGGCTATTATATTTTATATAGTGTGGGCTAATACTCATTTGTGAATGGGCTTAGATAATATGAAAGTCCAAACTCCAAACAATCAACCATCATCAAAAGGTATGTATTTCTACTAGTACTTTTATTATTCATAATCCTTATGCTATGCTAGTTAGGAAGAAGCCTTGGAAATTATTATTTGCATGTATTTTAGAAGAAAACATAGATCCAAGGTTTATTAGGGTTGCATGCACACTTAGGAAGTGTTAGATTGCTCAAAACCCAATAGTGGTATCAGAGCCTAGGCTTGTTTTCTTGAATACTTGATGCGGATTGCTGAAAATCGAAGTTTATGTGATGTCTGCACAGCAGACTCGCCGAGTCCATGAAGGGACTCGATGAGTCCAAGACAAAATTCATCCAACTCGGCGAGTTGGTTCATGCACTCGACGAGTTGGAACCCCAGACAACATATCTTCGGGTTTTGGTGCTGGAATTGGTCTAGAATCATTACCTTAAACTGTTTTGATCTTATAAAACCTGTTTTTGATGTGGTAATGATGATGGTGGACTAATTTCAAAGTTATAATCAAAATTTTAAGTTTATGTGTTCATATGATTCTTGAAATTGTTGATGTGGATGTTCATGTTCATATGAGTTTTGTTAGATCATAGGAATTATTTGCAAATTGTTTGTTAGTTAATTCTTGATCTTAATGTGCTTTAATGGAATTCATAATTTGTCCTCAAGTTGTGGAATTCCAAAAGTTTTTTCTTTTAAATGTTTTTTTAAGAAGTCATAAGTTACACTTTAGAAGAGTTTTTCTAATAAATGCTTTTATGGACTTCATAACTCGTCCTCAAGTTATGGATTTCCAAGAGACTCTTCATTAAAAGTATTAAACACTTAATTAAAACTCATAAGTTATGAATATCCAAAAGTTTATGAATTATTCAATACTTGCCCTCAAGTTTTGGAATTTGTAAAGTCTCACACAAACTTTAATTCCATACCCTAGAAGTTTTAAAAGTTAAAATTCTACCCTTATACTATTTATAACATTAATGGTTAATTATTATATATATATGTATAAGAACAAGTCGTTTTACCATTAGTAGGCCTCATTCACGAAGCCGGTCTATAAGGTGGGTATAAGGTTGTTGCCTATAAAATGGCAACTTAATGGGTGTCCACTCTCACCCACCGCTTGCTTGACTGGTGGAGGGTCGTTAGCCGAACGGGTAGGACAATGACTTTAAATTCTCATTAAAAGTATAATGATTATTATAAAGTAACTAAAGTTTTATTTAATTCCCAATCTTAGTTACTTCAGGAAAAATGTGAATTTGGTGCTAGCCCATGGAATTCACACTTTGTACCTTACCAAGTCGTTGGTGGAGCGTGTGTGGTTAACCGGCACACTAACTTGGACTAGTAAGGATCACGAAGGGTGACTTAATGTTTTTCATAGATCAATGGAGCGTGTGTGGTTAACCGGCACATTGATTAGGTGATAATATTAAGGGTACCAAGTGAATTGGTATGGTTATTCACACCTTGTTTTGTGATCCTCGGCATCCCAGTCACAAAATTTGAGAGGGCACACTCGAGATTGAAACATGCCATTGAAAAGTTCAATGAATCTCAAAAGATCTAGGAATTTCAAATCCAATTAAAACCTAATAAATTATTTCGTTTTTCATGGTGGAAATTGGTGAATCGTCATTCGCCTACCTTCAAATATTTTATAGCTTGGATTACGGCATCCCTCTTCCAAGTTATAAAATATTGTGTTGGGTCTGAGCCTTAATATTTCATATTGGGTGTTATATTAAGGACTTTGAATCAACTAACTTGATTTTCTCCCATTATAGATGTCTGGTTCAGACAACTATGATATTCCCAAATCTCTTGAAGATGGTGTCCCTCAACATCATGCTTCACTTCCTCCACCTCCTCCAATTATTCTCCCTCACCCACAAGTTCTTGAAAAGCTTAAAGTCACTCAAGCCCTGTTGGCAAGCAAGATCTATATGTGATCACATCTTGGTGATGAAGTCACGTATTGACAAGCGGGGAGAGTTAGGTGTCGAAGTCTTGTGAAAGTTGGATGTTAAATCACTTTCTTAGTGATATAGTGACTCCCTTTGGGACTACTATGAGACAGACTATGACATGACCCTTAATAATGTTATCTATTTGCTTGGTGTTGTGGAATCAGCAATGATTTGGAACACCAGTAAAAGAAAATTTGATTAAAAGAACAACTTCCCAAGTCTTAAATGGACATTGACAATGGTAGCATTGGATATCTAGAAAAGCATTTCTCTTCCCAATGGAAAGGGATCGGCCATAGTCAACTCGGTTGACCAAATGGTAAAGAGAAAGGCTAAGTCTGAGATGGTCTCATGTGCCATTACCAAAGGGTCCATGTGTTTTGTTGCCAAAGGAAGGGGCATTGGTTGCGAAGCTGCCCTATTCACCTGAAAGGTCATAAGGTTGATCAAGTCAAGAGATTTGACTCTACTTCGGGTAAAGTCCACTATCTAACTCTATTAAGTTCCTATTTGGAGATTCTTATTACATAATGTGAATGGGTCATAAGGTTGATAAGGTTGATTCTGATTGCAAAGGTGGGTTTCGATCGCATGGTTCGGCAATCAGAATTTTGAGCTGTTGCTTAAGAGTTATAATATATTGCTTATGAATAGATAACAACAAGGTTTTCATGTGGATTGTAAGGATAAGTTTTTCCGCAAAATTTTAAAATAGAAGGAAAAAAAAGGGGTTTTAATTTTATTTATTTTAAAAATATCCTTACAATGGCATCTGTGGAAAATTGTTGCTTATATGTTTCCAGTAATAGCAATATTGGAAAGTGGATTTGATTCTTTCATGTGTGGTAGTGTCTGAATTTACCAAATGAAGAAAGTTTTTCATCACCCAAGTTTCAATTGGACAGAAACTTGGAATCATACAAATTGTATTGTATGATGAATGAGAATTTTCATCTTTGAAAAATTAAGACTAATTCTTTGATCACATGTATATGTGCGTCAATTGAAGGACTAAGGAATTAGGTACACTGGGTGTGCGCTGGTCAAGGTCCACCACAAAGATTGATTTGTCATGATTTACTAAAGATTAGTAAATATGATTATACTTATAAGGTTAAGTATAATTCTGTAACATTGGAAAGGTTACAATGTATGACAAAACAAATGAGAAGAATCAGATTAGGCAGAAAGATAAAAGTTTCTCAATCTGAAAGGATGGGAGAGTACTTTAGTATCATATTTCATGATCATCTTAATGATTATGAAACCATATCACAAATTCATACTCTAAGGAAGTCTTAGTGTATTGTTATGGATAAGAAGAGAGGTCATGAATTGTTGGATGGGTTAAAATCAAGAAGATGAGTCATATTTCGTTCCAAAACAATTCTTAGAGTCATACTCCAAGATTGTAACTTTGAGTGACATAAAGGAAGATTTATTAACACTAGTCAAACGTAAGAGTAAAATGTTTTCTACTCTTGTACATTTTAGATTGGTAAGTTGTGATGTCTTGGATGAGACAAAGACCAACTAAGACCAATTGTGTGAAGTGTTAGTCTTGATAAGAATTCGCGCTATCCCTTGAATATTTGTTTTGTCAAGGAATGGTTCTTGACTGGGGAAACTTATATATCAAGGGGACAGTGGGAGCCTTAAAGATCCCGAAAGAGTTTCAAGATTTAATCAAGAGTAAAACCAGTAATTTATCACTAGCACACGAATTAAGGTTTGTAACCTATCGTGTTGACATAATTCTTATTTCTGTACCTACTTCAAATAAGTTGAATTTGCATGTGAGTTATCAGAGTTCAACTTGGAAGCATTGGTGGGCCTTGTGCTACCAAGGTGACAAGAAACTGAGATTCAACAAGTTTAATTCATGTAAGGCTGAATTTGTCACTAATCTTATCTTGTGATTATGGTTTTGACAAATTCACATGGATAGGAACTCATACACTATAAAATCTAAGTGTCATAAGGTTTCTCTCCGATTCATGAAAATGATGGTGAGGAAACGCTTTCACTAAGTAGATTTTACGTAGATATCAATTGTGTTATTTGCATTTTCGAAAGTCGTTAGTGGAGCGTGTGTGGTTAACCGGCACACTAACATGGACTTGTGAGAAATGGCAAAGGTCTAAGAAATTGAGACTATGATTACGGCATCCCTTTTCATAGTTCTTGAAATTGCTTAGACACACAGGTGAGATATCTACGGAAAGGTGTATGAATCTAAATTTTAGAAGTCCAACCGATTTCTGAATACATGTCAAAGCTAGTGGGAGCGTAAGTGTTATGCTAATAATCATCATGTTAGTGGGAGCATGATTATTACGTTTAGTGTTGCAAGTTAGCAATGTTAAATATAGAAAACAAAGTTTCAATTCATGAAGTTGCAGGGGTTGAAAAGTTGTTTTGTTATAGTTAAGGGAGAGGAAATTATACTTCATTTCAATTCTAAAGCTTAGATTAAGATTTTAATCATCTTTAGTCAAGGACATATATATGAATTTTATGTCTGAATGGTTCGACTTAAGGAAATTCTATATATATTGTGTTCTCAAAATTCGATTATGATTACGACATCCCTCTTAATAGTTAAATTTTGAAAACATGGCAAATAAAAAATATTGTAGCAAAAGACTGGTCTAGTATCATGTCTTTATGTTAAACATCATGAATCGTGTCCCGTATGCTTCAGATATAGGATCGATTGCATGTGCTATAATATTCATCTTTTCTAAATTTTCCAAATGCTTAAGGCATTGAGAAGGGAAAAGTCTAGAACTGGATATGACTAAAGTGATTAAGCAATTGTCGAGGACAATCTGAGGTTCGCCAAAGATTGGTTGCTCAGGGAAAGTTGGAAGTATGATGTAAGTTGTCGGAAAGGACCATATTGACATATTCTGAAAAGAAGTAACTCTTGTTCGGAAGATATAGTCAAAATGGGACTATGGAAATGTCTCCATAGGTGGAAGTAATTCTATCTATGTAAGATTAGAAAACCTTAATGCAAGAGGGATGTTCAAAGCAATGTACTTTGAATATGAGACTTCGTTTCCATAGAGTTGATCTCCTTTGGAATACTCTGTAATGACTGGTGACAAGGTTTTGGTGACTTTGTGCATAATCATTACAAGAGGAACATTGCATAAAAGTTTAAAATCTAACAGTTTTTTTTGGTAAATGATAGGAATCGGGGATTCTCACATTTACAATAAGGATTTGGGATTGTGAAATGAGTATCATTGGAATCATGTTCAATTGATCTACATCACAATGTAAGGATCATAGACAAACATAGTGTGCATACTTGGAGTATGGCATAACTATTGTTTAGAAAAACAAAGTGTACATGCTAGGAGCATGGGACGACTGTTTTTTTTTATTCAAGTCTTAAGTTGATTGTTTCAAACATTATACAATGAATAATGTGTAATCAATATAGTGATAAATAAAAGGTGGTTCTATTTATATTCAAAAGGGTTCTAAGACCATTTTGGATTCGATTATTATTGTGTTTCACTTTGGATGTTTTGACTTCCAAAATAGCTAGGTTATTCTTTCCGAATGACTAAGTTATTTAAACACTCCACAGTCGTTCATATGTTGGAAGTAGGTATGAATCGAGACTGTCATGAATCGAGTTTGTAGATGACTAAATGGGTTTAGTCATAGCAATGGTTGCTACAACATTCATGAGTGCTCATAAGTTATGAGTATTGGAATAAACCCACGCTCACTTGTATCACTTCATGGAATTTATCTCGAGTGATCGTGAGACGGTAATATCATATAAATCTTCAAACCTAGAGATATGAGTTGTTACCTATGAGTTGGTTGTGCATTGATTGCACGTAAACGCATCAGTAACTTGATGTTATAAAACGTGCCTTTGTGTACAATTCAACAAGTAGTAGAACAAGCATATGAGTCGAAGTTTATCTGTTCCTTCTAGAAATAGAAGCGATATCTGGGGCCCTCGATGATTTTGTTGTGACCTATGTACCGGCCGGTCAGAACTAAATTGATGTGTTCGATTAAGTTCTTTGTCAAAGAAATCGAAAATCGGGAAACAAACTGCTGGACAATAAGTACGACGTTGTTCCATGTATTTGTCCGACTGATATCATGAGAACAGAGGATTATATGATCACTTATCTAAAATGGCGCTTCATAGTTCAACAGTGTTTTCGAGAGCTACGATTGCTGGTTGGTTCCTAAAGTAACATACGCAAATATAGTTATTAGACTTATCCAAGTGGGAGTCTGTTGGATAAGGTGTCTAAGTCCATAACTTATTTAATACATACTTGACCCAACCCGGCATGGTCCATTTGGGTTGCACTTCACCCAAACGATTTATGGATAATTTTATGAGAATTGTATACTTACGATTGATTAATATATTATAAGTTATAATATATTAATATGAAGTCATGTTATTTAATTAGTTTTAGTCTTAAATTAATTATGAATTAATTTAGAGATTAAAAAGAAGGCTGATTAAATTATGGGCTATTATATTTTATATAGTGTGGGCTAATACTCATTTGTGAATGGGCTTAGCTAATATGAAAGTCCATGGATGATCCATGGAGCTTTAAACCCATGGAGCCTTGGAAAGGAAAAGACATGGGTTATTAGGGTTTCACCCTAACCATGCACACTATATAAAGAAGCATATGATGCAAGAAATAGGTCCTAAGGGTAGACACTAGTAGTGTGAGACTTAGTGGTGGCCGATTCCGCAAGAAAGTATACTACTATCTCAAAGTTTTCCAAGTGTTTGTGGTGATTTGTGATTCCATTTGATGCATTCACACTATTGGTGCTTGGCTCTCAAGCTCCAAACAATCAACCATCATCAAAAGGTATGTATTTCTACTAGTACTTTTATTATTCATAATCCTTATGCTATGCTAGTTAGGAAGAAACCTTGGAAATTATTATTTGCATGTATTTTAGAAGAAAACATAGATCCAAGGTTTATTAGGGTTGCATGCACACTTAGGAAGTGTTAGATTGCTCAAAACCCAACAACGACTAGATCATCTTGCACAACATCCTTCTTACTAATGAAGCAGAATATGGTCCGATCATCGACCACATCAAGAGGATGCTTGTTTGTTACATTATTGAAGTCACCAAGATGGATCAGGAGATAGCGACTGTATTCAAGAAAAAGCCTTCCATATCTCTTGTTGGCTCAGTAAGTGACCTAAACATGATGCAGACGGGAAAGATAGACCCAAAGAGAAACTCCGTTATGTTTACCAGAAACGAAGGCCAGAAATGTCTTTTCGCTTTGGCAGACAAACATCTCTATAGCACTGCATGTCTGGAACATGTCTTAGGGATCATCCATCGATGCACGCAGAAATCAGTGGATGACAAGAAGTACTTTGATGATATGATTCAATGGTACATTCGCTTCAGACAGACTATCCTCACCCTGATCTCGCGTCTGTTTGATACAACCAAGGAAGTTCCAGCAGCTGGTTCAAGCAAGAAGAAATGATAGTCTCGCTCCAAATTGACGCAAAGGGGGGGATTGTTAGGTCCAGCTTAGTGTTGCGTCTATTGGGCTCGTTAGCTAGTCCAAGTTTTATCTCCGGTATGGGCCTGTCCATCCGTGAGTTTTATGTAGGGTTTTTTCTATAAATAGATGCTTGCATGCATCCTAGAACGTAACGATTAGATAAGGATTTTTAGGCGTATTCATCGTTCGTGTTTTTGTAACCCTAGAATCCTCTATAGTGGAAGTTCTTAATCGAGCTCTGCTGAGGATTGAGTTAATCTAATCATTCGACTCATTCAGATGCATTCTTGTGTTTTATCTCACTGTTTTTTATGTTCTTTATTTACTTGTTACAATGATTTAATCGATCAAAGAGTTTTTATAACTCATCAGTTGTAGGACCCGGCTAGTGAGTTTAGGGTTCCAAAGGACCCCATATATGAGTTTACTCTCCAATAAACTTCACACAAGGAGTTTACGGTCGTAAACCCTTGAGTTTACGGCCGTGAACTCCTAGACTTAATGTCCTTTGGTGTTTTGAAGTTCTAAATGATCCCTAGAAGCATTCCTATTTGGAGGATTAATTCTTGGAAGGGTTTAGGGCACTAATACACTCCTTTGAGGAGTTTAAGGCCCCAAGGCCATTTCCTTTTGAGTTTACTGCCATAAACTCATATGGAAAGGGGTGTTTTTGTGTTTTCAAGTTCCATACTCATCTAGGATATGTTTTAGACAATTATCTAAGGCTAATGAAGGCTTTAGGCACACTTTGGTACCCCCTTTTGATGGTCATGGCCCAAAGACCATTTCTATAAGAGATTACGGCCGTAATCTCTCTTTGGGATGGGTCTTTGATGATTTAAAGTCCTTAAATTAGCTAGTAGCAAATCAAGGTAATTGCCCTAGGCTTTAGGAGTGGTTAAAGCACTCTTTGGCCCTTGAGTTTGGAGTTCACGGTTCAAGAACTTCTTGGGGCGTGAACACCTTTCTCTTGGTGTTCATGGGTGATTTCTTGTCTTATAAACACTAGCATACAATCCTAAGGTGGTCACATATCACGGGGGAAGGACTAGGCATCATTTTAAGAGTTTACTCCGTAAGGTGTTCTTGGGCGGTAAACTCTCGAATCTAGTTGTTTTGTTATGAAATCGATGCTATTAAGCATATTAATAGCTATATAATACAACTAGAGAGAGGTGCTCACGATTGGGGATGAAAACCTGAAGATCCGTGAGAGAGAAAATGGCTTTTCTCTAGTTGGAAATGTAACTAATGAAATAATTTGGTTAAGAATCATATATATAGTCTTGGGATTTTTAGCAGAAAATATTTTTATTCAAGAAATGAACTCTAATATCATAGAGTTCTGAAATAACAGAGTTGCACAAAACCCTAGTGCATTCTCTCCTGATATCTCTTTAAGTGTAAATCCTGAATTACTTAGACTTGTACTAAAAAGTCTGAAAAATTCTTGCACCCCCTCTAATTATTCTCCTTAACCCACAAGTTTAAGGTCACTCAAGCCCTATTGGCAAGGCAAGGTCTAGGTTTGATCACATCTTGGAGATGAAGTCACATACTGACAAGCCGGGAGAGTTGGGTGTCAAAGTCTTGAGAAAGTTAGTGGTTCAATCACTTTCTAAGTCACATAGTGAGTTCCTTTGGGACTCCTATGAAATAGACTATGAAAAGACCCTTAATGATCTTATCTATTTGCTTGGTGCTGCTAAATTAGAAATGATTTAGTGTACTAGTAAACCAAATTTGATTAGGAGATCAACTTCCCGAAACTTTATGGACAGGGACAATAGTGACACAGGAAATCCAGAAATGCATTATCTTCCCAATGGAAAGGGATAGGCCATAGTCAACTTGGTTGACCAAATGGTAAAGAGAAAGGCTAAGTCTGAGATAGTCCCATGTACTATTACCTAAGGGTCCATATGTTTCTATTGCCAAAGGAAGGGGCTTTGGTTATGAAGCTGCCAAACTTACCTAAGGATGGTAAAGTCAATAAGTTTGACTTTATTTCAGGTAAAGTCCATTGTCTAACTCTATTAAATTCCTACTTGGAGATTCTGATTACATGATGCGGCTGGGTCACATGTTGATGTTTTAAGAATCAAAGAAAAGTAAAGAAACTTAAAGGAATTATATGCTGATTCTGACCGCGAAGATGGATTTCAATTGCATGGTTCGTTGATAAGAATTTTGAGCAGGTGTTTAAGAGTTATGATAGATTGCTTAGGAATAGATGACAACAACTTTTCATATACATTTGCATTGTAAGGATTAGTTTTTCCGCAAAGTTTTAAAATAAAAGAAAAGTTTTTAATTTTATTTATTTTAAAATATCCTTACAATGGCATTTGTGAAAAAAAAAGATGTTGCTTATATGATTCCATTGATAGCAATATTGGAAATATGAATTTGATTCTTTCATTTGTGGTAGTGTCTAAATTTACAAAATAAGGAAAGTTTATCATCACCCAAGTTTCAGTTGGATAGAAACTTGGAATCATGCAAGTTGTATAGTATGATGAATGAGAACTGTTGAGCATTGGAAAATTATGACTAACTACTTGTTCACATGGATGTGTGAGTCAAGAGAAGGACTAAGGGACCAAGTACACTTTCTTTTTCACTTGTCAAAGTCCACCACAAAAGATGGATAAGACTATTCGTCATGATTTACTAAGGTTTAGTAAATATGATTATACTTACAAGCTTAAGTATCTTTCTGAAGCATTGAAAATTTTTCAATGTATGACAAAACGAATAAGATGAATCAAATTAGGCAGAAGGATAAAAGTTTCTCAAATATGAAAAGATGGGAGAGTACTTTAGTATCATGTTTTAAGATCATCTTAATGATTTTCAGACCTTATCACAATTCATCCATACTATCTCTTGAATATTTGGCAAGAAAGTCTTATAGGTCAAGGAGACAGTGGGATTTTAAAAGATCCTGAAAGGGTTTCAAGAAGTAATCAAGATAAAACCTGTATTTCATCGCTAGCACACAACTAGAAGTTTATAACCTATCATGCTGACATTTCTATGCCCATTCCAGTTATGCTGGCTATACATTTGAGTTCTACCTGTTCTCAATTGTTAGGATAGCTACTTGGAAGCAATGACAGACCCTTGAGCTGCCAGGTGGCAAGAAGTTAAGATTGCACAAGTTCAATCCTTATGAGTTAGGATTTGTCACTAACCTAGTCTTGTGATTACGGTTTTGACAAATTCACACGGATAGGAACACATACACCATAAAATCTAGGTATCATAAGGTTTTCTTCGATTCATGAAAATGATGGTAAGGAAACTCTTTCACTAAGTAGATTTTGAGTAGATAGCAATTGTGGAAATGGCAAAAAGTTTAACCAATTGAGACTATGATTACGACATCCCTTTTCATAGTTCTGAAAATTATTTAGACACACTTGTGAGCTATCTAAGAGAGGTGTATGATTTAGGTAAAGTCTTATCAAGGCAATCTAGTATCAGAAATCTAAACATTGGTAAGAAAATCAATAAAGTATTGATTTCTAGAAGTCTAGTTGATTTCTGGGTACATGTCAAAGCTAGTGGGAGCATAAGTGTTATGCTATTAATCATCATGTTAGTGGAAGCATGATAATTATGATAAAGCTTGCAAGTTAGCAATATTTACTATAGAAAACAAAAGGTCTCAATTGGGAAAAATTTGTTTTGCTATAATTAAGGGAGAGGAAATTGTACTTCATCTCAAATCTAAAAGCTTAGATTGAAGTCTTAATCGTATTTAGTCAATAATATAGATGAATTTCATGTTGGAGTGGCTCAACATAAGGAAATTCTATATAGGGGTTCATTATTTCCATTCTAAAATTTGATTATGATTACGGTCTTAATCGTATTTAGTCAAGAATATATATGAATTTCATGTTGGAATGGCTCAACATAAGGAAATTCTATATATGGGTTCATTATTTCCGTTCTAAAATTCGATTATGATTACATCATCCCTTTTCATAATCTGAATTATAAGAACTTGGCAAATAGAAATAGAAATATTATAGCAAAAGACTGGTTTAGTCTTTATGTGAGACATCATGAATCGTGTCCCATATGCTTCGTATATTGGATCGATTACATGTGCTATATTCATCCTTTCTAAATTTTTCAAAATGTATGGGGCATTAAGAAGGAAATGGTCTAGAATTGGATATGACTAAAATGATTAAGCCATTTTTGAGGACAATCTAAGGTTTACTAAAAATTGGTTGCTCAAGGACAGTTGGAAGTATAGTATTAATTATGGAAGGACCATATTGACATAATCTTTAAGGAGGCAACTCGTGTTCAGAAGTGATAGTCAAAATGGAATATGGAAATGCTTCAAAGTTAGAAAGTATTCAATCTGTATGATTAGGAAACTTAATGCAAGAAGGATGTTTCCAAGGAGTTGATCTCCTTTGGAATACTCTGTAATGATTGTTGCTAAGTCTTTGTGAATTTGTGCATAATAATTACAAGAGGATCAATGCATATAAGTTTAGAATCTAACAGATTTCAGTAAATGGCATGAATTTGGAATTCTTGCATTTGCAGTAAGGAATTGGGACTGTGAAATGAGAATCATTGTAGTTATGTTCAATCGATCGAGTTCATAAAGTAAGGATCATAGACAAACATAGAGTGCATACTTGGTGTATGGCAAAGTTATTGTTTAAGAAAAACATAGTGTACATGCTTGGAGCATGGGACAGCTAGTGTTTTTTAATTCAAGTATAAAGTTGATAAAACCGAAACAATGAATAATGAGTAATCAGTATGGTGATAAATAAAAGTGTTTATTTATATTCATAGGGTTTGATACCATATTTGATTCATTTATTCTTGTGTTTAACTTTGCATGTTTTGACTTCCAGAATAAACTGGGTTATTCTCCCGGAATGACTAAGTTATTTAAACCATCCACATTCGGTCATATGCTGGAAGTAGATATGAATCAAGACTATCATGGGTTGGCTTGTAGAGGTGCAAGTTGGTGGACAAAGGGCTACAACACTCATGAGTGCTCATAAGTTCTGAGTATTGGATTCAACCCGCGCTCATTGGAATCACTTCATGGATTTTATCATGAGTGATCATGAGACGATAATATCTTATATTCTTCAAACCTAGAGATATGAGTTGTTACTATGAGTTGATAGTACATTGATTGCACGAAAACGCATTGGTAGCTGGATGTTATAAAATGTGCCTTTGTGTATGATTCAACAAGTAGCAGAACAAGCCATATGAGTCAAAGTTTATCCATTCCGTTTACCTTCGGGATAAAAGCGATATCTGTGGGCCCCTCGATGATTTATGATTACACATGTGAGTGCTTGGCCAAGCCAGGACTGATTTGATTTGTTCAATCAGTCAGTCGTCATGAATCGGAAATCGGGAAACAACAAATGGACAGAGAGAATGATTATAATCCATGTCTCAGTCCATATGATATCTAGAATGGAGGAATATATGATCTCTTATCTAATGGACAAGTCATTTACAAGGTCAGAGTTCAACAACGGCTTTAAGAGCTACGATTGCCAATTAGGTTTTGAAGTCATACTCAATAATAGTTTTAGACTTATGCAAGTGGGAGATTATTGGATTAATGTCTAAGTCCATAACTATATTTGGTATGTACTTGACCCGACCCGGCATGGTCCATTTGGGTTGCACTTCACCGACACAATTTATATGGATAGTCTTTTGAGAATAGTATATTTATGATTTATATTAATATATTATAAGTTCTAATATATTAATATGGAATCATATTATTTAATTAGTATTGATAAATACTTTAATTTAGAATTAATTAAGTGATCAAAATGAACTAATTAAATATGGACTCTTATTTATATGGAATGGGCCAATTTCGTTTAGGTTGGGCTAATCTTTCATGGATACTCCATGGAGTGTTTAACCCATGGATCATCTGAAATGAAAGGTCATGGATTTAACCCTAGTATCCATACTATATAAAGATGTCCTTGGTTGGTGAAATTGGCACTAGTGTGGTTACACTAAGAGGGCTAGACGATTTCACTAGATAGAACCAAGTATCCATATTCTCTAAAGTCTTCCAAGGTGTTTTGGTGATTTGTGATTCCACTTGAGGCTTCCACACTATTGGGGCTAAGCTCTTAAAGCTTGAAGACATCAAGCTACATCAAAAGGTATGTCATCTAACTAGTACTTTGTAGTATAAGAGCTTCATAATATGCTAGTTCGGATTAAAGCCTTAGAAAGTTATTATTTGCATGTATAATAGAGAAAACATAGATCCAATGTTTATAGGGTTGCATGTACACCATAGGAGTGTTAGAATGCTCAAAACCCAATAGCTTTGACATTTACTCAGAAATCAGTTGGACTTCTAGAAATCAATACTTTATTGACTTTCTTAACAAAGTTTAGATTTCTAATACTAGATTGCTTTGATAAAAATTTATCAAAATCATACACCTTGCCTTAGATACCTCACAAGTGTGTCTAAACAATTATGAAAAGGGGTGTCGTAATCATAATGTTTAGACCTTTTGTCATTCCCACAATTGCTATCTACTCAAAATCTACTTAGTTAAAGTGTTTCCTTACCATCATTTTCATGAATCCAAGAAAAACCTTATGAAACTTAGATTTTATGGTGTAAGTGTTCCTATCCATGTGAATTTGTCAAAACCATAATCACAAGACTAGGTTAGTGACAAATCCTAAGTCATATGGATTTAACTTGTGCAATCTTTACTTCTTGCCATCTGGCAGCTCAAGGGCCTGCCATTTCTTCCAAGTAGCTATGAAAACAATTGAGAACATGTAGAACTCGAATGTATAGCCAACTTAATTGGAATGGGCACAAAAATGTCAACACGATAGGTTATAAACCTCATGTCGTGTGTTAGTGTTAAACTGCAGGTTTTTATTCTTGATTAGATCTTGAACTTCTTTTCAGAATCTTTAAGACTCCCACTGTCCTCTTGACATATAATACTTTATTGCCAAATATTCAAGAGATAGTGTGGATTCTAATCAAGACTGACACCTCACACAATTAGCCGTAGTTGGTCTTTGTTTTATCCAAAACATCAGAACTTACTAATTTCAAATGTACAAGAGTAGAAAACTTTTACTCTTACATTTGACAATTGTTTTTTAAACCTTCTTGAAGACATGTCACTCAAGTTACAATCTTGGAGTATGACTATAAGAATTGTTATGGAATGAAATATGACTCATCTTCTTGATTTAACCACTTCAACAATTCATAGCTCCTCTTCTTAGCTATGAGAATGCACTTAGAGAATGAATTGTGATAAGGTCTCAAAATCATTAAGATGGTCTTAAAACATGATACTAAAGTACTCTCCCATCTTTTCAGATTTGAGAAACTTTTATCCTTCTGCCTAATTTGATTCTTCTTATTCGCTCTGCCATACATTGGAACCTTTTCCAATGTCTCAGAATTACACTTACGCTTGTAAGTGTAACCATATTTACTGAGCTTTTGTAAATTATGATGAATAATCTTATCGATCTTTTGTGGTGGACTTGACCAGTGCACAAGAATGTCTACTCAATCCCTTAGTCCTTCACTTGACTTCATGTATACATGTGAACAAGTAACTAGTCTTAGTTTTCCAAAGATGAAAAATTCTCATTCATCATGCTGTACAACTTGCATGATTCCAAGTTTCGGTCCAATTGAAACTTGGGTGATGAGGATCTTCCTTTATTTGGTAAATTTAGACATTACCACAAATGAAAGAAACAATTCCATATTGCCACTCTTGCTATTAATGGAATCATATAAGCAACAATTTTTTTTCCTCAAATGCCATTGTAAGGATATTTTAAAATAAATAAAATCATCATTTTTCCTTTTTATTTTAAAAACATTGTGGAAAAACTATCCTTACAATGCAAAAGAGCATGAAAACTATGTTGTTATCTGTTCCTAAACAATATATCATAACTCCTAAGAAGTAGCTCAAGAATCCGATCTTCAAACTATGTGATAGAAATCCATCTACGTGATCAGATTCAACATATTCTTTCATTAAGTTTCTTCACTTTTATTTGATTCTTAAAACATCAACATGTGACCCAGTCACATCATGTATCAAGAAGCTCAGAATAGAAACTTAACAGAGTTAGATAGTGGACTTTACCAGAAGTAGAGTCAAACTTATTGACTTTACCAGCCTTATGATCTTTCAGGTAAATTTGGCAGCTTCGCAACCAATGCCCCTTCCTTTGGCAATGGACCCTTGATAATGGGACTATCTCAGACTTAGCCTCTCTCTTTACCATTTGGTCAACCTAGTTGACTATGGTCGATCCCCTTCCATTGGGAAGAGAGAGCTTTACTGGATATCCAATGTCATCATTGTCAATGTCCATAAAGTTTTAGGATGTTGACCTTAGCAAATAGATAAGATCATTAAGGGTCTTGTCATAGTCTATTTCATAGGTGTCCCAAAGGAACTCACTATTTTACTTAGAAAGTGATTGAGCGACCAACTTTCTCAAGACTTTGACACCCAACTCTCCCGGCTTGTCAATATGTGACTACATCTCCAAGATGTGACCACACATAGACCTTTACTTGCCAATAGGGCTTGAGTGACCTTGTACTTTTCAAGAACTTGTGGGTTAAGGAGAATAATTGGAGGAGGTGAAAGAAGTATGATTTCCATGGGACATCATCTTCATTTAGGAAAGCTTGTTTCAAGAGATTTGGGAAGATCATAAATGTCTAAACCAGACATCTTTGGGAGATATTCAAGATAGTTGATCTAAAGTCCTTAATATGACACCCAATACGAAATATTAAGGCTAGGACCCAACAAACTATTTTATAACTTAGAAGAGGGATGTCGTAATCCAAGCTATAAAATATTTGAAGGTAGGTGAATGACGATTCACCAATTTCCACCAAGATAAACGAAATGTATTATTAGGTTTTAATTGGATTTGAAACTACTAGATCTTTTAAGATTCATTGAGCTGTTCAATGGCATATTTCAATCTTGAGTGTGCCCTTCAGGTTTTGTGACTGGGATGTCGAGGATCACAAAACAAGATGTGAATAACCATGCAAATATACTTCGTACCCTTAAGTGTTTTCCCCTTAAATGTTGTGTCGGTTAACCACACACGCTCCATCGATACTATGATAAACATTAAGCTACCCTTTCCCTACCTTGTTAAATACGAGTTAGTGTGCCGGTTAACCAAACACGCTCCACTAGCCGACTTAAACAAAGTGCAAAGTGTAATTTCATGGATTAGCACCTTATTCATATTTTCCTAAGTAACTAAGACTGGGTATTTATAAATGATTTAGTTATTTCGTATTTATCATTAATACTTTTAATGAAGGGAGAATTCTAGTCCTTGTCCTACCCGTTCGGCTAACGACCCTCCACCGGTCAAGGAAGCGGTGGGTTAGAGTGGACACCCATTAAACTGCCATTTTATAGGCAGTAACTGTTGGGTTTCTGAGCATTCTAACACTCCTATGGTGTACACGCAACCCTATAAACCTTGGATCTATGTTTTCTCTATTATACATGCAAATAAGAACTTTCCAAGGCTTTAATTCTAACTAGCATATTATGAAGTTCTTATACTACAATGTACTAGTTAGATGACATACCTTTTGATGTAGCTTGATGTCTTCAAACTTTAAGAGCTTAGCCCCAATAGTGTGGAAGCCTCAAATGGAATCACAAATCACCAAAACACCTTGGAAGACTTTAGAGAATATGGATACTTGGTTCTCTCTAGTGAAATCGGCTAGCCCTTCTTAGTGTACCACACTACTGCCAATTTCACCAACCAAAGACATCTTTATATAGTATGGAGACTAGGGTTAAACCCATGACCTTTCATTTCATATGATCCATTGGTTAAACACTCCATGGACTATCCATGAAAGCTTAGCCCAACCTAAATGAACTTGGCCCATTCCATATATATAAGAGTCCATATTTAATTAGTTCATTTTGATCACTTAATTAATTATAAATTAATTCTTGATCAATACTAATTAAATAATATGATTATATTAATATATTGGAACTTAAAATATATTAATATAAATCATAAATATACTATTCTCAAAATACTATCCATATAAATTGTGCTGGTGAAGGGCAACCCAAATGGACCATGCCGGGTCGGGTCAAGTACATACCAAATATAGTTATGGACTTAGACATTAATCCAACAGTCTCCCACTTGGATAAGTCTAAAACTATTATTGAGTATGACTTCAAAACCTAACTGGCAATCATAGCTCTTAAAGCCGCTGTCGAACTCTGATCTTGTCAACGAACTTGTCCATTAGATAAGGGATCATATATTCCTCCATTCTAGATATCATATGGACTGAGACATGGATTATAAACTTCGACTCATATGGAATGGATAAACTTCGACTTTTATCCCGAAGGTAAAAGGAATGGATAAACTTCGACTCATATGGCTTGTTCTACTACTTGTTGAATCATACACAAAGGCACGTTTTATAACACCGAGTTACCGAATGCGTTTTCGTGCAATCAATGTACAACCAACTCATAGTAACAACTCATATATCTAGGTTTGAAGAATATAAGATATTATCGTCTCATGATCACTCGTGATAAAATCCATGAAGTGATTCTAATGAGCGCGGGTTGAATCCAATACTCAGAACTTATGAGAACTCATGAGTGTTGTAGCCCTTTTATCCAACATCTTAGACCTCTACAAGCCAACCCATGACAGTCTTAATTCATATCTACTTCCAACATATGACCGATTGTGGATGGTTTGAATAACTTAGTCATTCCAGAAGAATAACCTAGTTTATTCTGGAAGTCAAAACATGCAAAGTGAAACACAAGAATAAATGAATCAAATATGGTATCAAACCCTATGAATATAAATAAACACTTTTATTTATCACCATACTGATTACTCATTATTCATTGTTTCGGTTTTATCAACTTTATACTTGAATTTAAACAATAGTTGTCCCATGCTCCAAGCATGTACACTATGTTTTCTAAACACTAGTCATGCCATACACAAAGTATGCATACTATGTTTGTCTATGATCTTTACTTTTTGAAATAGATCAATTGAGCATAACTCTAATAATCATCTTTTCATAGTCCTAAACCCTTACTGCAAATGCAAGAATTCCAAATTCATGCCATTTACTGAAATCTGTTAGATTCTAAACTTAGATGCATTGATCCTCTTGTAATGATTATGCACAAATTCAACCAGACTTGGAAACAATCATTACAGAGTATTCCAATGGAGATCAACTCCTTGGAAACATCCTTCTTGCATTAAGTTTCCTAATCTTACAGATTGAATACTTTCTAACTTTGAACCATTTCCATATTCCATTTTGACTATCACTTCCGAACAAGAGTTGCCTCTTTTCAGACTATGTCAATATGGTCCTTCCAAAATCAACACTATACTTCCAACTGTCCTTGAGCAACCAATCCTTAGTAAACCTTAGATTGTCCTCAACAACTACTTAATCATTTTAGTCATATCCAATTCTAGACCTTTTCCCTTCTTAATGCCCTAGGCATTTGGAAAATTTTAGAAAGGATGAATATAGCACATTTAATCGATCCTATATACGAAGCATACGGGACATGATTCATGATGTCTCACATAAAGACTAAACCAGTCTTTTGCTATAATATTTCCATTTCTATTTGCCAAGTTCTCATAATTCAGATTATGAAAAGGGATGCCGTAATCATAGTTGAATTTTAGAACGCAAATAATGAACCCATACATAGAATTTCCTTATGTTGAGCCATTCCAACATGAAATTCATATATATATTCTTGACTAAATACGATTAAGACCTCAATCTAAGCTTTTAGATCTGAGATGAAGTATAATTTCCTCTCCCTTAATTATAGCAAAACAACTTTTCCCAATTGAGACCTTTTGTTTTCTATAATTAACATTGCTAACTTGCAACCTTTATCATGCTCCCACTAACATGATGATTAATAGCATAACACTTATGCTTGCACTAGCTTTGACATGTACCTAGAAATCAACTAGACTTCTAGAAATCAATACTTTATTGAATTTCTTACCAAAGTTCAGATTTTTGATACTAGATTTCCTTGATAAGACTTTATCAAAATCGCACACCTCTCTTAGATAGTTCTCAAGTGTGTCTAAACAATTTCAGAACTATGAATAGGGATGTCGTAATCATTGTCTAAATTGTTTAGACCTTTTTCCATTTCTCATAATTTAATGTTAGTGTGCCGGTTAACCACACACGCTCGACTAACGACTTTGAGAACTGCAAAAGTCATAATTGCTATCTACTTAAAATATACTTAGTGAAAGATTTTCCTTACCATCATTTTCATGAATCGAAGAGAAACCTTATGACACTTAGATTTTATGGTGTAAGCGTTCCTATCCATGTGAATTTGTCAAAACCATAACCACATGACTAGGTTAGTGACAAATCCTAACTCATATGGATTGAATTTGTGCAATCTTAACTTCTTTGCACCTGGCAGCTCAAGGGCTTGTCATTGCTTCCAAGTAGCTATACAAACAATTGAGAACATGTAGAACTCAAATGTATAGCCAACTTAACTGGAATGTGCACAGAAATGTCAACACGATAGGTTATAAACCTCTAGATGTGTGCTAGCGATGAAATACATGTTTTATTCTTGATTACTTCTTGAAACCCTTTCAGGATCTTTTAGACTCCCACTGTCTCCTTGACCTATAAGACTTTCTTGCCAAATATTCAAGAGATAGTGTGGATGCTAATGAAGATAGACACTTAACACAATTAGCCTTAGTTGGTCTTTGTTTTATCCAAAACGTCACAACTTACCAATTTCAAATGTACAAGAGTAGAAAACTTTTACTCTTACATTTGACGAGCATTTTAAACCTTCTTTAAGACATGTCACTCAAGTTACAATATTAGAGTATAACTCTATGAATTGTTTTGGAACGAAGTATGCATCATCTTCTTGATTTAACCACTTCAACAATTCATAACTCCTCTTCTTAACTATCAGAATGTACTTAGAGGATGAATTATGATAAGGTCTCAAAATCATTAAGATGATCTTAAAACATGATACTAAAGTACTCTCCCATCTTTTCAAATTTGAGAAACTTTTATCCTTCTGCCTAATTTGATTCTTCTTATTCGTTTTTTCATACATTGAAATTTTTTCCAATGCTTCAATTATACTTAAGCTTGTAAGTATAATCATATATACTAAACCTTAGTAAATCATGACGAATATTCTTATCCATCTTTTGTGGTGGACTTTGACAAGTGCACAAGAAAGTGTACTTGATCCCTTAGTCCTTCTCTTGACTCACACATCCATGTGAACAAGCAGTTAGTCTTAATTTTCCAATGCTCGAAAGTTCTCATTCATCATACTATACAACTTGCATGATTCCAAGTTTCTATCCAAATGAAACTTGGGTGATGAGAATCTTTCCTTATTTGGTAAATTTAGACACTACCACAAATGAAAGAATCAAATTCATATTTCCAATATTGCTATCAATGGAATCATGTAAGCAACATCTTTTCCTTTTTCTACAAATGCCATTGTAAGGATATTTTAAAATAAACAAAAATAAAAACTTTTCTTTTATTTTAAAACTTTGCGGAAAAACTAATCCTTACAATGCAAATGTATATGAAAACTTCTTGTTATCTATACCTAAGTAATCTATCACAACTCTTAAGCACATCCTCAAAATTCTGATCACCGAACCATGCGATCTATCTTCGCCATCAGAATAAGCATATACTTCCTTTAAGTTTCTTTACTTTTCTTTGATTCTTAAATATCAACATGTGACCCAGTCACATCATGTAATAAGAATCTGCAAGTAGGAACTTAATAGAGTTAGATAATGGAATTTACCTGAAATAAAGTCAAACTTGTTGACTTTACCATCCTTAGGTAAGTTTGGCAGCTTCATAACCAAAGCCCCTTCCTTTGGCAATAGAAATATATGGACCCTTAGGTAATTGTACATGGGACTATCTCAGACTTAGGCTTTCTCTTTACCATTTGGTCAACCAAGTTGACTATGGCCAATCCTTTTCCATTGGGAAGAGAATGCATTTCTGGATTTCCCGTGTCGCTATTGTCATTGTCCATAAAGTTTTGGGAAGTTGATCTCCTAATCAAATTTGCTTTACTAGTACACTAAATCATTTCTGATTTAGTAGCACCAAGCAAATAGATAAGATCATTAAGGGTCTTGTCATAGTCTATTTCATAGGAGTCCCAAAGGAACTCACTATGTGACTTAGAAAGTGATTGAACCACTAACTTTCTCAAGACTTTGACACCCAACTCTCCCGGCTTGTCAGCATGTGACTTCATCTCCAAGATGTGATCACACCTAGACCTTGCCTTGCCAATAGGGCTTGAGTGACCTTGAACTTGTGGGTTAGGGAGAATAATTGGAGGAGGTGGAGGAAGTGAAGTTCCAAGATATTTGGGAAGATCAAAGATGTCTGAACTTGACATCTCTTAGGAGATATTCAAGATAGTTAATTTAAAGTCCTTAATATAACACCCAATATGAAATATTAAGGCTAGGACCCAACAAACTATTTTATAACTTGGAAGAGGGATTCCGTAATCCAAGCTATAGAATATTTGAAGGTAGGTGAATGCCGATTCACCAATTTCCACCATGAAAAACGAAATAATTAATTAGGTTTTAATTGGATTTGAAATTCCTAGATCTTTGAGATTAATTGAACTGTTCAATGGCATGTTTCAATCTCGAGTGTGCCCTTCAGGTTTTGTGACTGGGATGCCGAGGATCACAAAACAAGGTGTGAAGTAACCATGCAAATTACTTGGTACCCTTAAGTGTTTACCCCTCAATCGATGTGTCGGTTAGCCACACACGCTCCATCGATACTATGATAAACATTAAGTTACCCTTTGCCTACCTTGTTAAATACGAGTTAGTGTGCCGGTTAACCACACACGCTCCACTAACCGACTTAAACAAAGTGCAAAGTATAATTTCAAGGATTAGCACCTTATTCACTTTTTCCTAAGTAACTAAGATTGGGTATTTATAAAAGGTTTAGTTGCTTAGTATTTATCATTAATACTTTTAATGAAGGGAGAATTATAGTCCTTGTCCTACCCGTTCAGCTAACGACCCTCCACCGGTCAAGGAAGCAGTGGGTTAGAGTGGACACCCATTAAACTGTCATTTTATAGGCAGTATCCTTATACCCTCCTTATAGAACAGCTTCCTGAATGAGGCCTACTAACGGTAAGACTGACTTTACTCTTATACATATATATATACATACATATATATATATATATATATATGTATGTATATATATTATTAACCTATAATATTATAAAGTATAAGGGTTGAATTTTAACTTTTTGAAATTCTAAGGGCTAACTTGGAATTAAAGTATTCATAAGGGAAAACTTTTTCAAATTCCAAAACTTGAGGGCAAGTTTTGAACTATTCAAAACTAATTAATTCCATAACTTATGTGTTTAAAGTAGTTTTAATCCAAAAACTCTTCAAGTTCCATAAGTTGAGGACAAGTTATGGAAGACTTTAAACTAATAAAAGAATTAACTTTTATTTATTTTATAACTTATGGAATTAATTAAGGTTACATTTTTTATTTATTTATTATTTAATGAAGAGACTTTTGGTTCTCCATAACTTGAGGACAAGTTATGGAGTCATAAAACCATTTAATTAGAACTAGACTCTTCATTTTGTAACCTTTGCCAACATTTATGAGTTTTATGAAACTTAAATGTGACTTTTCATATAACTTGAGGACAAGTTACAAAGACACATTTTAGAATCAACTCTTAGATTAATTTGGATTGGAAACAACTATTTCACTCAACTTTTCTATTAATCTAAGCAACTCATAAGAACAAGATAATTCAAAAAACTTTTGGTGATCCATAACTTATTCTTAAGTTATGGAATTCTTTAAAACATTAACACCAAATTTTGTAACTCCATAAAAACTTTGAATCAATTTTTTATTTAAAATCTTTTCATATCCATAACTTATGGAGGTTTCAAAAAATAAAACTCTTGAGATCAAACTTTTAAAACTAATAAAATAATCATATCATTTTATCTTTTATTAAATTTGACCTAATTCAACTCATAAAGCAATTTATTCAAATTTTACAAATAATTAGTTTTTCACAAGAACAAGTAATTATCTTAAAATTTGAAAACTTCATGTTTTTTTTCCTTTTTTTTTCAACTTTGAAAATAAAATATTTGCATCAATATAACAGAAAACAACAAGGCTCTGATACCACTGTTGGGTTTTTGAGGATTCTAACACTCCTATGGTGGACATGCAACCCTATAAACCTTGGATCTATGTTTTCTCTATTATACATGCAAATAAGAACTTTCCAAGGCTTTAATTCTAACTAGCATATTATGAAGTTCTTATACTACAAAGTACTAGTTATATGACATACCTTTTGATGTAGCTTGATGTTTACAAGATTTAAGAGTTTAGCCCCAATAGTGTGGAAGCCTCAAATGGAATCAAAAATCACCAAAACACCTTGGAAGACTTTAGAGAATATGGATACTTGGTTCTCTCTAGTGAAATTGGCTAGCCCTTCTTAGTGTACCACACTAGTGCCAATTTCACCAACCAAGGACATCTTTATATAATATGGAGACTAGGGTTAAACCCATGACCTTTCATTTCATATGATCCATGGGTTAAACACTCCATAGACTATCCATGAAAGCTTAGCCCAACCTAAATGAACTTGGCCCATTCCATATATATAAGAGTCCATATTTAATTAGTTCATTTTGATCACTTAATTAATTATAAATTAATTTTTGATCAATACTAATTAAATAATATGATTATATTAATATATTAGAACTTAAAATATATTAATATAAATCATAAATATACTATTCTCAAAATACTATCCATATAAATTGTGCCGGTGAAGTGCAACCCAAATAGACCATGTCGGGTCGGGTCAAGTACATACCAAATATAGTTATGGACTTAGACATTAATCCAATAGTAACCTTATACCCCCTTATAGACCGGCTTCATGAATGAGGCCTACTAACGGTAAGACTGACTTTACTCTTATACATATATATAAATATTATTAACTTATAATATTATAAAGTATAAGGGTTGAATTTTAACTTTTAAAATTATAAGGGCTAACTTGGAATTAAAGTATTCATAAGAGAAAAATTGTAACAGCCGGAATTTCAAATACTGATATAATTATGATTTGGGGGTGTTTTAAGAGGGGACTCGGCGAGTTGGAGCCTGGACTCGCCGAGTAGGACCGCAGACTTGGTCGCGGGTTCGCGACTGGACTCGACGAGTCCAGATATGGACTCGGCGAGTCGACGCTGTTCAGCAGAAACCCTAGCCGTTTGGTTTTGGATCGTATATAATGCCTCTTAGGCCGTCATTGTCCGTCTTTTGGCCGATTGAGAAGAACCCTAATCGTTGTGGACGTCTAGGGCAGGAGAGAAAGCTTTTGGAACCTTGAAGAATTTGTTAGGCAAGAAGAAGAAGAGTTTTGGCCAAAGGAATATCAAGGGGATCGAGTTCTGAGGTTTGGAGACTCAGAGAGGGTGTTATTCAGGTAATATTCGGATCATTTCTGCTATATTGATGTGTGCACGATTTTAGGGTTTATGAAACCCATTTGGGATTAGATGGATTGTTGTGTTATTATCCAACGTTTATAACCCTGTATTAGTACCCCTTAGAGGTCCAGAAGGTCCTATGTTTGTATATTCGGGAAAATATGTATCTCAGGAAGCAGTTTGATCAACTGCATGGCGTGGACTCGCCGAGTCGGATGATCAGACTCGGCGAGTAGCTTGAAGATTCACTGGGACTCGCCGAGTTGTTCTTCAGACTCGGCGAGTGGAGTCGGGGTGGCCCCGCGATTCTTCCAGGAGTGACTCGTCGAGTCAAAGAGGATACTCGACGAGTAGAAGGGGAATCTTAGAGGATTGAAGGACGACCAGACTCGCCGAGTCGCCAGGGAACTCGCCGAGTCCAGTCGAGCTGACAATGGACTGTTGACCAGAGTTGACTGGTGTGATTTCTTAGGGTCAGTTAACGTGGAAGATAGAAGTATTAAAAAGGGATATATGATGTTACAGGGAGCTTGTAGCTCGGAGGATCAAGTGCAAGGGACTTTAGGAGTTGCTATCTTCTAGTGTCCGCGAGGTGAGTCTTCTCACTATACCTCACCCGGAAGGGTTTGATTGTGTGACCGGAAGGTCAAGTATGTTATGTGTTATGTTTATATGCTATAAATGGAAAGTTAGCTGCTACGCGTGATATACATGCTTATATATGGGCCGGAAGGCAAGGTATTATGTGACAGAAAGGTCAGGTATGATATATGATATATGTGCTTTATGTGTTAGGGTATTTGTATTATGTGTTATATATGTGTATGGGCCGGAAGGCAATTATCTTATGGGCCGGAAGGCGATATATATTATGGGCCGGAAGGCGATACTATTACGGGCCGGAAGGCAATGTTATGTGGACCGAAAGGTCCGGGCCGGAAGGCGTATGTGCGTAAGGTATATTGGGGAACTCACTAAGCTTCGTGCTTACGTTGTTTATGTTATGTTGTTTCAGGTTCTCACAGTAACGCAGGATGGCAACGGTTCGATTGTACACACCGAAGAAAGAGTTGTGTTTTGGAGGATCCTGGTCTTCTATTATAATGAAAATGAAACTATGTTTTGTAATTCGAATGTGAATAAGATTTTAAACAAGTGTTTTTAATATTAAATTGATTATTTAAATGAAAATTTTGTTTTTTGGAAATCACGGTGTTACAAAAATTTTCAAATTCCAAAACTTGAGGGCAAGTTTTGAAACTATTCAAAACTAATTAATGCCATAACTTATGTGTTTAAAGTAGTTTTAATTAAAGAACTCTTCAAGTTCCATAACTTGCGGACAAGTTATGGAAGACTTTAAACTAATTAAAAAAAACCTTTTTTTATATTGTAACTTATGGAACTAATTAAGGTTACACCTTATTTATTTATTTATCATTTAATGAAGAGACTCTTGAACCTCCATAAGTTGAGGACAAGTTATGGAGTCATAAAACCATTTAATTAGAACTAGACTCTTCATTTTGTAACCTTTGCCAACGTTTATGAGTTTTATGGTTCTTAAATGTGACTTTTCATATAACTTGAGGACAAGTTACAAAAACACACTTTGGAATCAACTCTTAGATTAAAATGTATTGAAATCAACTATTTCACACAA
The DNA here is from genome assembly GCF_002870075.4 of Lactuca sativa. NCBI lineage: Eukaryota > Viridiplantae > Streptophyta > Magnoliopsida > Asterales > Asteraceae > Lactuca > Lactuca sativa. Next base: position 296,081,713 of record NC_056625.2, on the reverse strand, counting down.
CTTTTCTAATAATCTAAGAACAAGATAATTCAAATCATCAATGTTCAAGAAATTACCATGAACATACAAACTAATACAAATCTTGAAATTATGACAATTATCTTAGAAATTGGATTAGCATGAACATTACCACATCAAAAACAACTTTATAAGTCCAAAAACATCTTAGGGTAATGTTCCTAGTACAATTCCAGCCAAAACAATCGAATATATGCTGTCAGGAGGTCCAACTCGTCTAGTGCACGAACAAACTCGGCGAGTTGGATGCATTTTGCCTTGGACTCGGCGAGTCCATTCATGGACTCAGTGATTTTGCTGTGCAGACAGCATCAAAACTCGATTTTTTCAGCTACTTTTTCAAGTATAACAAGAAAACAAGCCTAGGCTCTGATACCACTATTGCGTTTTGAGCATTCTAACTCTCCTAAGTGTACATGCAACCCTAAATACCTTGGATCTATTTTTTCTCTATTATACATGCAAATATGAACTTCCAAGGTATTATCCTAATCTAGCATACAAAATAATGAATATAACAAGATAGAATACATACCTCTTTGATGTAGAATGTCTTAATGAAGCTTGAGTTCCTAGTGCTTCATGTGTGACACCTCAAATGGTTCACACAACACCAAATTAATACACTTGGAACAACTTGAGAGAAACTTGAACACTCCTAAATTCGACTAGCCCTTTCATATTATTCATAGTGGCCGATTTTTCCCAAAGAATATGATCTTATATAGTTGTTACAATTAGGGTAAACCATAATTGTCATGGCCTTCCATTTCCTTGGATCCATGGGTTCGAATACACCATCGAGCATCCATGAACCATCCTATGGATTTTAGCCCAACTTGATTATCCATGGAGCATTAGCCCACTATACAAGTATGGATGATTTACACAATCAACCCATATATTTAATCAGTCTTCTTTTGATCACTTAATTAATTCTAGATTAATTCTTGATCAATACTAATTAATTAATCCTATTAATATATTAGAACTTATAATATATTAATCAACTGTAAGTGTTATTTCTCTCATTATAGTCTATCCAAGTGCATGATGTCATGCAACCGAAATGGACCATTCCGGGTCGGGTCAATTCCTACCAATCATAGTTATGGACTTAGACATTAATCCAACAATGTCTTCATATGTATCTAGGGTCATAGAGTGTGTTCAAGTCTTCACTTGACACCTAGCATCCTACCCGACATTCCATCCACTCCACTCGCTGCATGTGAGTTCATAACCCTTATTTAACCTTTCAAATGCTTTTAAATGTTTTTTTTTGGGGAGGGAATACAAGTTGAATCCAACAATTTATACTATCAATCACATGTGATTTGTAACTTACAAGCAAAAAGGAATTTCTATACTTTCAACCGTTTGCCTTCAAAAACTGTTTTCAATGCTTATGAAACTCATTTTCATTTAAAATTTGTTATAAAAACTATATCAAACTCTTTTAAACTTCATATGTTTCTAAAATATATCCACACCAATATATTAATATAAGTAAGACTTGAAGGACTTAGGACTGATAGCTCGCCTTATTACCTGTTCTTGTTTGATTGGGGTCTTGGGGTATATTGTTATATGTCCGACTGTCGTTGAATTCTTAGTTATATATTGTATGTATTTGTGTTGGATATGAATACCTTCGTTTATTTCAATATTTATGAGAATCCAAGAATGACTGCAACATGCCAGTTAACTATAATAGGTATAGTTAAGGTTTACCACTCCTCGCTACCATTACTATGATACTTACCATAGTTAGTGATATTATGAGTCGCTACATGTTAAGTACTATACAGAAAGAATACTATATGCTATAGCAGAAAAATACTAAATATATTATACCGAGAAGCACACTATACACTAATACGAAAGAACCTACTAATACAGAATGTGATACACTATTTCTACATACGACACTTTACTGCGCCTTCACCGTGTAACCTTAGTCTCCTGGAGGGAGAGCAGGCTCTACGTGTGTAGATCTATATAGTGTGGACACTCATACATCCCGACTGCTAGTTACAGTCCGAGCCGACTAGGCCTAGGGATGATAACATGCTACCACACTACATATGACCCGGTGGGTCATGATACATTCAATTGCCTATCCGCATGGTTACATACATATTCACATTCAGAACCCTAATCTAACAAATTACGAATTGAAGGTAAAGTAGACTCCCCGAGGTGTATTAAATACATATCGCTACCTAGAGTCTACGGATAATTACCATCCAGTCGGCAGTAACACTGCTAGAATAATACATTATTTTCCCATTTAGTTTGCTCAAATGAAGTCCAAATTATATTTTTATAATTATGAGTCTAAATGGGAAAACATTCACACACTAAGGATCAAACATACAAGTAAAACCAAGTCTTGGCAGAAGACTACTTTTACTAGAAAATATAGGATTTTCTAGAGATTCACACTATTTTCAAAACTTAATAACAACTTTCATGTTATACGATTGTAAACATTTTTATACAATCAATGACACTAAATTCTTATGAACTCACCAACTTTATGTTGATACTCGTTTTCAAAAGAACTTGTATTCTCAGGTCGGCAATAGATAGGTACATATGTAGTTTTTGATAAGACGGAGCACATACAAGACTCCTCTTTATATTTTGATTATACTTTTTGGTGTCTATAAACTGTACAGAACACGCTTGTATTACAATTACTATATTAATACAATGGATGTTGTTGCTTGTTTTTACTATTATGCATTGTTACGATATTGTACATGACGTCCTCCACCCCAGAACATATTCCGCCGTTCTAGGGTTTGGGGTGTGACAGATTGGTATCAGAGCATTGTTTATAGTGAATCAAGTATATCAACCCATAAAAGATATACGAACTATATACACTTCGGCACTAAAACACCCTGACCAAGAATATATACTTTTAGATACTAAAATATTTAACTGAGTATATATATACACATGCATTAATACAAAGGATCAGTATCATACTAGAACAAAACAAAAGTATTAAGAATTGTTGAACAACACAATTGGGCTTAGAGACATATAGTCACATCTGGGTGGATGTAGCCTGATCAACTACATTTCCTTAGGAGTGACTATCATGTGCCTAAGAGTGATTGTGATGTTGCAACAAGTCTAAAAACTTACCAACACTACCACAAGAATGTTAGAATAAGAATACTATAGGAGTATTCTGCATTCTATTAGCTACATATGTGATAACTAAAAGGGTTGTTAATAGTAGGGCAATTGTTGCTAAGTGGATACACCATAGTAACGTGTGACTAAGGCGCTATAGACTTAGAATCCGTGACCTTTGCTTCATTTCCTATTCTTGTTTGATTGTGGGCTTAGAGATATGGTCACTTATTCGAAGGTCTATCCTGCTTCGGTTACATGTAATTGGTTTTCGCTATGCAAGTATTGGGTCGGCTAATAATCATCATCTTATAAGTATCCTAGATTAGTGCATCTATTAACCTTCCTTTCCCCATTCTCGCGTAGATAGCATGGCTGGCTTCCACCATCCCGGCAACCTGTACTATCCAAACCAAGGCATTGGTGGATGGCTCGAGGAAGAGTCAGAAGATGATCACCCGATCCCTTTGGATGATCACCGTGCAGAAGGCATTCCGGATAGCTCCGATTCCAAACCAGAAGTCAGCAACCTGCTCCAAGTAGCTCCGAACCCTAACCCCCATCCAACATTTCAAGGTCCCACTCCCATGTGAGCAATAACCTTGAACCGATGGAGCGATGAGCAGGGTCAACCTTTACCTATCAACGGAGACCGAAGCTTCTACAACATAAGCGAAGGTGGTTCGGCGGACCGAGTCTTGCCCATCATGGTCCGTAGGGTTGCCAAGAACGTCGAGCAAGGTCAAGCAACCATTGGCAGAGTTGTAGAAGTTGATGCCAACTCCAACCTTAACACTGTTCGTATCCGCCGACTGGAAGAAGCTATGAAGAGGACGAGGAGAACTAATGAGGCTCTGCAGCAATAACTAGCAACATCCCGAGCCGAAGTTAGGGAACTCCGAGCGCGTCAGAGGGCTCATGAACGACATCTTCAGGAAGTTGTGTGCCAACTAGCTAATCTGAGGGTTCGCCCAATGGGTACCCGTCGCCAGTAGAAGATGTCAAATAATCTCACTCTTTTGATTAAGGACTAGCCTTTCCTTTTCTATGCTCGATAGAGCACATGTCTGTAAGCATTTCTAACTTTGAAAGTACCTTACCCAGGCTCCTAGACTGCCAACATTTTTCCTTATGGTTTGATGTAAGACCTACTGTTAGGTCACTTTTCCCGAACTCATATTACATTATTAATACTAGTAATATTGGCAGTTACCTACTTTGTTGCTATGACTCTCTCTGATTTTTTTTGGGCTATGTTGATTTAGTCCATGAAATGCTCTTATCATACTTGCAAAAGACTCTTACTATTGTCATCATCTCTATGAACTTTCAGTAAAAGATGCCTCCTCGAAAGAGCCCGAACAGAGGCGGACCCACGACTCAAACCCCACCTCCACCACCTCCTCCTTCGCAGTTCGATCCGGTGTTGTTGCAGACAGCTGTGACCGCAGCTGTGATGGCAGCCATGGCCCAAATGAATTATGGCGATGCTATTGGAGCCGAAATGGGCACCAACTCCAGACATGGCGAAATCCATTCAGGTACACAGGGGTGTACTTATAAGGATTTCATGAACTGCAAACCAACATTTTTCAATGGGACCGGAGGAATCCTTGGTCTGTCCCAATGGATCAAAAGAACTGAAGCCGTCTTTGAAATGTTCTCATGCCCCGAAGAAAGCAAAATAAAGTTCGTTGCTGCCACTTTCACCGAAAGGGCCCTGACGTGGTGGAATGGCCATGTCAAATCACTCTCTTTAGTAACAGCCAACGCCATGGGTTGGGACACGCTAAAGGACCTATTGAGAAGGGAATACTCCCTTAGAGGTGAGGTTCAGAAGCTCGAGGAGGAACTCTACAACCTCAAGATGAAGGGGATAGACATAGTGGCTTATACGGCCAGGTTCTACGACCTGGTAGCTATGAGCCCTAACATGATCCCTTCTGAAAGCAAGAAAATTGAACGATACATCTGGGGTTTAGTGCCCCCGTATCGAGGAAACGTTCTATCTTCACATCCTGCAACCTTTGACAGTGCCAAGGAATTGGCTCATAGGTTGATTGATCATGAAACTCCTTCCACTCCATCAACAGCAACAACAACTGCCACTGCACCGCCCAAGACATCCGACAGCAAGAGGAAGCGGTGGGACAAAAAGAAGGACAAGAAAGCTCAATTCTCTTCCAAAAACCAACAGATGGTAGCTGTCCATGCTGCCACCACTCCTGCTACCCATGTACCAGTAAAAACCTATGTTGGAAACCTTCCCAAGTGCCTAAAGTGCCCTTTTCATCATAACGGCCCCTGCCGTGAAATGCACTGCACTAATTGTGATCGGAAGGGAAATACCGCCCGTTTTTGCAGATCTCAACCCAAACCCATTTCTCATGTCTCCGGTTCGGGAGTCAGACAGGCCTGTTATGGCTGTGGCGAAGTGGGGCATTTCACGAAAAACTGCCCAAAAGGTTGAAATGCGGGAGGAACGGGGAAACTACTTGCTATTGGCCACAATGAAGCAGTAGCAGACCCCACAGTAGACACGGGTACGTTCCTTCTCAACAACTCTTATGCTTGTATCTTATTCGATAGTGGAGCAGAAAGAAGCTTCATAAACCAAAACATTAAACACTTACTTAAGGAATCCCCACAACAACTAAAAGAAACATTCTTCGTAGAAATGACTAACGGAAATACAAAGAGTTCTAACGAGATCCACATTGGTTGTACCCTCACATTAGATGATCATTAATTCCCAATCGACCTCATACCAGTATCAATCAAGAGTTTCGATGTCATTGTGGGCATGGACTGGTTGACTCTCTACCGTGTTGATATCATGTGCTTCGACAAAGCAATCCGTCTAAACCCACCGAATAACCAAACCCTGTTAATCTACGGTGACAAACCCAGGACAAGCCTTCGCATCATCTCGAGTATTCAAGCCCAGAAGTACTTGCGCAAGGAATATCGTGCATTCCTTGCACACATTGTCGACACGAGCTAGAAAACGAAAGATCTAAAAGACTTCCCCGTTGTATGCGACTTCCCCGACGTCTTTCCAAAGGAGCTACCAGGTTTACCTCCCAAACGTCAGGTTGAGTTCATAATCGATCTAATTCCAGGAGCTACCACCGTAGCCAAATCGCCCTATCGTCTAGCGCCTGCTGAGATGCAAGAACTGTCCAGTCAACTCAACGAGCTGCTCAGCAAGGGCTTTATAAGACCAAGCTTCACACCCTGGGAGCACCGGTCTTGTTTCTAAAAAAGAAGGACAGATCGTTCCATATGTGCATCGATTATAGGGAGCTCAAGAAACTCATGGTCAAGAATCGTTACCCTCTTCCCCATGTAGAGGATTTATTTGACCAACTGCAAGGGGCGAGTTACTTCTCCAAGATTGATCTAAGATCCGGGTATCATCAATTGTGAGTGCTTGAGGAGGATGGCCTTCGGACTGACCAACGCACCCGCAGTATTCATGGACTTAATGAATAGGGTGTGCCGTCCTTACATAGATCAGTTCGTCATCGTCTTCATTGATGACATACTTGTCTACTCTCAGAGTAAGGAGGAGCATGGCGATCATCTACGACGAGTCCTAGAAACCCTACGATCGGAGAAGTTATATGCGAAGTTCTCTGAGTGCAAATTCTAGATCCGAAGAGTCGAATTCTTAGGACACGTGGTTAGCGAGGAAGGAATCCACGTGGACCCATCCAAGATTAAAGCTATCGAGAACTGGTCAGCAGCGAAGACTCCTATAGAAATTCGTCAATTTCTAGGCCTCGCTGGCTACTACCGCAAATTTATTTAGAACTTCTCTAGGATCGCGAAACCCCTTACCACATTGACCCAGATAGGGAATGACCTTTGACTGGGCAGAGAAACAGGAGAAGGAATTCCAGACCTTGAAACGAGCCTTATGCACCGCACCAATACTGTCCCTCCCCGAGGGGACAGAAGATTTTGTAGTATATTGTGATGCGTTCAATCAGGGGCTCAGTTGTGTCCTGATGCAATGAGGTAAGGTCATTGCCAATGCCTCGAGACAGCTGAAGACACATGAGAATAACTACACCATGCACTAGCTCGAACTAGGAGCAGTTGTATTCACTCTAAAGATCTGGAGACATTACCTGTATGGTACGAAGAGCATGATATACACTGATCACAAAAACCTCCAACACATACTGAACCAGAAGGAGCTCAATATGAGACAACGACGGTGGGTCGAGCTACTCAATGATTACGACTACGAGATTCGTTATCAACCGGGAAAAGCTAATGTAGCAGCAGACGCCCTAAGTCGAAAGGAATATTCTGGTCGAAGAGTCAAGTCATTAACAATGACTATCCATTCACATCTTCTCGCACAGATTAAGGAGGCTCAACTCGAAGCTTTGAAGCCTGAGAATGTGGCGGGAGAATCCCTATGTGGAATGGATAAGAACATGGAGGTCAAGGATGACAAAGCCTTATATCTCATGGACCGAATCTGGACACCGCGACACGGTGGCTTCAGAGACTTGGTCATGAAGGAAGCCCACAACAGCCGGTATTCCGTGCACTCGGGTTCAGATAAGATGTATCTGGACCTTAAAATGTCTTATTGGTGGCCTAACATGAAAGCAGAGATTGCTACCTTCGTGAGTAAATGCCTTACTTGCGCGAAGGTCAAGGTCGAATACTAAAAGCCATCAGGGTTACTACAGCAACCGGAGATACCTGAATGGAAGTGGGATCGGATCCTTATGGATTTCATAACCAAGCTACCCAAGACAACAGGTGGGCTTGTTACCATATGAGTCATCATCGACACGTTGACCAAGTCCGCGTACTTCCTACCCATTAAAGAGACAGATAAGATGGAGAAACTCACAAGAACATACATTAAGGAAATCGTACGACTGCATGGTGTCCCTATATCTATAATCTCCGATAGAGATAGTAGGTTCACTTCATGATTTTGGAAATCACTACAAAGCGCCTCATGGACGAGGCTGGACATGAGTACAGCCTACTATCCGCAGACCGACGGACAAAGTGAGACGACTATCCAAACCCTGGAGGATATGTTGCCATCCTGTGTGATCGAATTTGGTAAGGCATGGGATACCCACTTACCCCTTGTCGAATTTTCCTACAACAACATTTATCACACGAACATCAAGGCAGCTCCGTTCGAAGCCCTCTATGGCCGAAGGTGCAGATCCCCTTTGTGCTGGGTTGAGGTGGGTGACACACAATTAGCTAAAGGACGAGTTCCTGACAGCGCTCTCACGGGTCCGGAAATCATTCAAGAAACGACCGAGAAGACTGTATAGATCTGCGAATGATTAAAAGCCGCTAGAGATCGACAGGAAAGCTACACATACAAACGAAGAAAACCTTTGGAATTCCAGGTGGGAGACCGAGTCCTTTTGAAAGTCTAACCCTAGAAAGGCACGATACGATTTCGAAAGCGTGGAAAGCTGAATCCAAGGTACATAGGGCCTTTCGAGATTCTTGCCAGAATCGGCCTCGTAGCCTACAAACTCAATCTACCCCGCGAACTCAGTAACATACACCCTACATTCTACGTATCGAACTTGAAAAAGTGCCTATCTGACGTGACTCTCGTAATTCCACTAGATGAGATCGAGATCGACAAGAGCCTTAACTTCGTAGAAGAATGTGTGGAGATTACGGACCGAGAGGTCAAAGGAACGAAACAAAGCCGCATCCCAATTGTGAAGGTTCGCTGGAACGCCAACCGAGGACCAGAGTTCACTTGGGAGCGCGAGGATCAAATGAAACTTAAATACTCTCATCCATTCGCTTAGTTGTGTTGTAATAACTTAGCTGCTTGAATTCTAAATTTCGGGACGAAATTTCCTCTAACGGGGGGGGGGGGGGGGGGGGGGGGGGATGATGTGACAACCCGAAATTTATTTCGTCGCTGTAATCCATTTCCGTTAATAGAATATTTTATTTTATTATAGTTATTAAGATTTCCGTTAACATTTGGGTTAGACAAATCAATTAATGTTTTATTTTATTTTATTTTAGTGCCGAAATGAAATAAATAAAAACACGTGTAATACCCTGAAAAGTATTTGAGAAAAATTTTAGTTTACGACTAAGCCGGGTCACGACCATTTAATCGGGTAAAATTTTAAATTTTGTTTAACGTCGGTATGGGGTGGATCCCCACCTGGCCTCCAACTCAAGCCCTATATAAGGGATGAGAGGCTTTCACTTGAAGCTTTTCCCACTCCTAGAAGCTTTCTCTCTTTACTCTCTCTCTCTCTCTCTCTACAAGTGGGTTTAGCTAAGGAACACCTCATTCAAGCTCCAAATCTGTAAATAATCATTCCTAGCTTCTTGTTTTTCTTTGTGTTCATGCAAATTTGGGGTTTAACCACCCAAAATACCTTAAAAACTCGAGTTTACGGTTTGGTAACACCTCCGAAGACCGTGTACTCCCTTAAGGGGGTTTTGACGCCCCAAAATCCCTCCAACACCCTTCTAATGCTCATCTTTGACTTAGAAACTTGCATGAATGAAAGTAGAAATCCAAAATCTTGCCTTTAAAGGAGTAAACATGAGTTTACGGTCCATGAACATTCATGAACCGTAAACACAAAAACCATAAACACCATAAAGGGGGTTTTGGTGCCCCTAACTCCTTCCTTAGCATGTTTAATGGACTAGAAACTTGTATGAATGATCTTAGGACCACAAAAACGAAGGATAAGGGGGTGTCCAAGGGTTTATGGCCATCAACCATAGGGTTCACAACCGTAAACTCCCAAGGAGTGGCTCAAGGACCGCAAACTCCAACGGAGTGCCCCTTTTGAACCCTAACCACTTCTCAAGCCATGGATTTAACCTTAGAACCAATCCTAGTCATGTAAGAGACCCTTAATCACTCAAATACACTCCTCCCATGAGTTTATGGCCGTAAAATCATGGGGGAATTGGTTCCTCAACCGTAAACTCACCTAGGGTGAGTATTTGAGGAGTAAACTCCACAGTGAGGCCTTACACTCCTTCCTTGCAACCCAATAGCCTCCTAACACTTGACCAAAGCGTTTTTTTTCTTCGCATTAGGATATCTATACGTGTTTAACTAGTGTTTAGTCACTAATTATATGTAAACATATGTCTTCATATGTTTCTAGGTTCATAGAGTGTGTTCAAGTCTTCACTTGACACCTAGCATCCTACCTGACATTCCATCCACTCCACTCACTGCAGGTGAGTTCATACCCCTTAATTAACCTTTCAAATGGTTTTAAATGTTTTTATGGGGGGGGGGGGGGAATACAAGTTGAATCCAATAATTTTAAGTATCAATCGCATGTGATTTGTAACTTACAATCAAAAAGTAATTTCTATACTTTTAACCGTTTGCCTTCAAAAACTGCTTTCAATGCTTATCAAACTTATTTTCATGTAAATTTGTTATAAAAACTATTTCAAACTCTTTTAAACTTCTTATGTTTCTAAAATATATCCACACCAATATATTTATATAACTAAGACTTGAAGGACTTAAGACTGATAGCTCGCCTTATTACCTGTTCTTGTTTCATTGGGGTCTTGGGGTATATTGTTATCTGTCCGACTATCGTTGAATTCTTAGTTATATATTGTATGTATTTGTGTTGGATATGAATACCTTCGTTTATTTCAATATTTATGAGTATCCAAGAACAACTGCAACATGCCCGTTAACTATAATAGGTATAGTTAAGGTTTACCACTCCTCGCTACCATTACTATGATACTTACCACAGTTAGTGATATTATGAGTCGCTACATGTTAAGTACTATACATAAAGAATACTATATGCTATAATAGAAAAATACTAAATACATTATATCGAGAAGCACACTATACACTAATACAAAAGAACATACTGATACAGAATGTGCTACACTATTTCTACATACGGCACTTTACTGCGCCTTCACCGTGTAACCTTAGTCTCCTGGAGGGAGAGCAGGCTCTACGTGTATAGATCTATACAGGGCGGACACTCATACATCCCGACTGCTAGCTAGAGTCCGAGCCGACTAGGCCCAGGGATGATAACATGCTACCACGGTACATATGACCTGGAGGGTCATGATACATTCAATCACCTATCCACATGGTTACATACATATTCACATTCGGAAACCTAATCTAACAAATTACAAATTGAAGGTAAAGTAGACTCCCTGAGGTGTATTGAATACATATCTCTACCTAGATTCTACGGATAATTACCATCCAGTCGGCAATAACACTGCTAGAATAATACATTATTTTCCCATTTACTTTGTTCAAATGAAGTCCAAATTATATTTTTATAATTATGAGTCTATTTGGGAAAACTTTCACACACTAAGGATCAAACATACAAGTAACCAAATCTTGGCAGAAGACTACTTTTATTAGAAAATATAGGATTTTTTAGAGATTCACACTATTTTCAAACATAATAACAACTTTCATGTTATACGATTGTAAACATTTTTATACAATCAATGACACTAAATTCTTATGAACTCACCAACTTTATGCTGATACTCGTTTTCAAAATAACTTGTATTCTCAGGTCGGCAATAGACATGTACAGATGCAGTTTTTGAGAAGACGGAGCGCATACAAGACTCCTTTTTATATTTTGATTATATTTTTTGGTGTTTATAAACTGTATAGAACACGCTTTTATTATAATTACTATATTAATGCAATGGATGTTGTTACTTGTTTTTTGGATTATGCATTGTTATGATACTGTACATGACGTCCTCCTCCCCAGAACATATTCCATCGTTCTAGGTTTTGGGGTGTGACATGCCATTGCAAGGAGATATAAAATAAAAAAAAATATTTGTTTATGAAAATGTGGAAAAACATTGTCCTTACAATGCAACTTTAAATGAAAACTATGCAACTACATATTTCCAAGCAATCTATCATAACCCCTAAGTAGTAGCTCAAGAATCCGATCTTCGAACCATGCGATTGAAATCCATCTTCGCGATCAGATTCAACATACTCTTTTTTAAGCTTCCTTTCCTTTGCTTGATCCTGCAAAACATCAAAATGCGACCTAGTCACATCATTTATTAAGAATCAACAATTACGAACTTAATAGAGTTAGATAGTGGACTTACCTGAAGAAGAGTCAAACTTTTTGATTCTTCCTTCTCTAAAATCTTTCAAGTAGTCAAGACAGCTTCACAACCAATGCCCCTTCTCTTGATAACAAAAACATATAGACTCTTTGGGAATGGTACGCGATACTATCACAGACTTAGCCTTTCCCTTTACCTTTTGGTCTACCGAGTTGACCAAGGCAGATTCCTTTCCATTGGGAAGAGAAAACTTTTCTGGACTTCCAATGTTACAATTGTCAATGTCCACGGAAGTTTGAGAAATAGACCTTCCACCCAAATTTAATTTTCCAGTGCGCCAAAACATTACTGATTCACTATCAACAAGCAAATAAGAAAGATCAATAGGGGTCATGTCATGATCTGTCACATAGTAGTCCTTAATGAACTCACTAAACGACTCAGGAAGTGACTGAAGAACCTAGTCAGTAGCCAATTTCCTTGGGATATTGACACCCAACATTCTCAACCTATCAATGTGTGACTTCATCTCTAAGACATGAGTACACACATGTCTTCCATCTTTATGTTTCATTGCAAGTAGGAATTGAGTGATTTTGAAATTTTCAAGTCTTTGAGCTTGTGGGTCAAGGAGAATAATTAGAGGAGGTGGACGAAGAGGAGTACAATTTCCATGATCCAATCATAGGACATCATCTTCATTAGGGAAGCTTTATCCAAGAGATTTGGGGAGATAATAGTTGTCCGAACCAGACGTCTACAATGGGAGAGAATCAAGTTAGTTGATTTAAATCCTTAATAGAACACCCAATATGAAATATTAAGGCTAAGACCCAGCACAGTATTTTATAACTTAGAAGAGGGATGTCGTAATCCAAGGAATAAAATATTTGAATGTAGGTGAATGACGATTCACCAATTTCCTCCATGAAAAACGAAATAAATATGAGCTTTTAATTAGATTTGAAGCTCCTAGATCTTTTGAGATTCATTGAAATTTTCAATGGCATGTTTCAATCTCGATTGTGCCCTTCAAGTTTTGTGACTGGGATGCCGAGGATCGAAAAACAAGGTGTGAATAACCATGCAAATATACTTGGTTCTCTTACTTTTTATCACACAATCGATGTGCCTGTTAACCACACTCGCTCCACTGATCTATGATAAACCTTAAGCCACCATTTGCCAACCTTGTTAAATCCAAGTTAGTGTGCCGGTTAACCACACGCGCTCCACTAACGACTTAAGCAAGGTGCAAACTGTAATTTCATGGGTTACCACCAAATTCACATTTTCCTAAAGTAACTAAGATTGGGAATTTAAAAAACATTTAGTTACTTTATAATAATCATTATACTTGTAAGGAGAATTAAATTCATTGTCCTACCTGTTCGGCTAACGACCTTCCACCAGTCAAGGAAGCGGTGGGTGAGAGTGGACACCCATTAAGTTGCCATTTTACAGGCAACAACCTTATACCTCCTTATGGACCGGCTTCGTGACTGGGGCCTACTAACGGTAAAACGACTTGATCTTACATATATATATATATATATATATATATATATATATATATATATATATAACTTATAATACTATAAAGTATAAGGGTTGGATTTTAACTTTTAAAATTCTAGGGGTTGGAACTAAAGTTTTCTAAAGTTACTTTACATGTTCCAAAACTTGAGGGCAAGTTTTGAACAATTCAAAAAGGCTTTTGGATTTTCATAACTTATGAGTTTTATTAAGGTTTAAAAAACTTTAATGAAGAGACTCTTGAACATCTATAACTTGAGGACAAGTTATCAAGTCAATAAAACTATTTATGAGAAAGACTCTTTAATTATGTAACCTATGACTCTTTAATGGATCTTTAAAAGAAATGACTTTTGATAATCCATAACTTGAGGACAAATTATGGACTCCATTTCAAAACATGTAGATCAAGAATTAACTAATAAGCAATTTGCAAATAATTCCTATGATCTACCAAAACTCATAAGTGTATGAACAAGCATATCACCAATTTCAAGAATCATATAAACACATATAAAACTTGAAATTTTGACGAGTAAATGGGATAGAGTGCAGAAATTCAACATTTTTCAGCAATTTGAATAAAGTAAACAAGCCTAGGCTCTGATACCACTGATGATTTTTGAGCATTCTAACACTCCTATGGTGTACATATAACTCTATAAACCTTAGATCTATGATTTCTTTATTATACATGCAAATATTCAATATTCCAATGTTTCATCCTAACTAGCATAATCTGAAGTATATACAATACAAGAATCTAGTAGAATGGCATACCTTTTGATGGTGGTTAAAGTCTTGAACCTTTACACTACTAGAAAACAACCCCTTAATGGCGATTAAACAATGACATGCGCTGATAGAGGACGTGCATTTGTGCGTGCCATAAAAAATAATGTAAGTTTTGCTAAACTTAAAGGATAAAGGACACACATTTTTGTGCACCCTAAAATTAGTGTCCAACAAAAAAACACGGAGGGCACCTATCCTAAAAAGCGTGTTGTGTTACCCTGTTGCTTTATAATTTTAGTCTATGAGCATGCATTTTCTTTTTTTAATAGCGGGGGAAAATGAAGTCCAAAAAATTAAAAACCTCACCTCCGCGTCTCCTCCTTCCACGTACCACCACTATCTTGCACCACCACCATGGTCGTCGCATCTACATCTCACCACCTGCAACTTCAACACAATTGACCATCACCACCATTCCTTCCATCCATCACCGCCCTACCATCTTCACCATCACCACCTCATTCTTGTTCCATGTGAAACCCTAAAATCGGTACCAACAACTAATAGGGTTTGGAGAAAAAGTTGATCTAATAAAAATCAAAGCAAACGACTTAGAAGATGCTACCATATATGCGTACAAAGTTGCTCAAGTAGGTTATTTACTAAATTTTGTCTTTAATTCTAAAGATATTTCCTTCGAATCTAACCCTAGTTCGTGCTCGCCCCCTCCCCTTTCCATCGCAAACACACATGGGCCTTCTAGACAAAACCTATAAAATTCTTGCTTAAATTGTATTTGGGTCTAACAATACTCATTTCCTTTGTGTTCATTTGTTCATATAGTAAGAAAGTATTGATGTCAAAGATCCCAGGGATCTTTGAAATTACTCCTTCCATATTTAATATCTTTTCCCCTGAATATGAATCAAAGGTCCCTCCAAATAATTCTAAAGTTTTATATAACCATGAATAACTTGGATCCAGCATCTGAGTAGACTTAACAGAACTTGTGAGGAAAAAGTCAGCAATAAGTATAGATTATCTTCAATTCTTCATAATCCCACTTCTTTATTTTCTTTTATCATTATATTCTTGGAAGTAAATTTGTGGAGCAAACTTTTTATCCTCATTAATTTTAGGTTTTCTTTTGATCCAAATTTGCATTTGGGACTCAATGTTGCATCCGTGAATTGGGTTAGTCACTTTCATTTCTTTTTATAATTTTTTCGTCACCATTTGGTTATTATAGATTTATGCTCTCTCATTTGAAACCTTATTTTGTGCAATGTATGTATATTGAATATTCCTTGTTTTGTTTATTTTTGGTGGGGGTTTGATCATGACATTTTTGGTTGCCCTAATTGCTTTCTGGAAGCAGATGTTGATGCTAGAAGGTTTTACCCATTTTGTTTCCATCGATTACTATGATTGTAAGTTGTATTAACTCCTAATTAAGTTAGAGACAATCCATTTACGTTGAATATTGAGTATGATCCTTCTGTTTGAGTAATTTAGAATAAGGGGAAGGGGCATTTTCGGAAGTTTTTTTATTCAGTCGTTTTTCTTCCAATATTTTAGTTTGAGTCAAATTCTTTTATGTTAGTATAAATTAGAAGATGCGTTGCTTTGTAATTTAATTCCAGAACTACTTTCTCCACCTAATAAAGCTAAGACTCCAATCAATCTTGTTATCCCCTATTTTCATGTTTTTTCTTCTATGTCCATGTTTTGATCTGTTGGTTCACATCTGCACTTACAACTTTTATATTATCTATTCTTCTTTAAGAAATCATTTCGTTGGTTTGTATCAAGTGTAAAATTTTCTTGAAGAGTTCATTGTATAAGGTTAACTTCATCCTTTTTTCTTTGAACTAATATGTTGGCCATTTCTAAAGTACAGTAGGAAAGTTAGCAGGCACCTTGAATTAATGTCCAAATTCACTGTGTGATAGTCTATGTAAGAATACACAGTTAGTTATCTGGTCATATTACTTGACAATTAAAAGAAAATATGACTAAAAACTTGTTCGTGGACTAATCAAATTGTCATGCTGTAAAGTAATATTGTTGTGATTAAATAGACATTAGACAACAACACATTTTAATACTTAAATCTGCTAACAAGATCTTGATGCATCAAACTAGAGACCGTCTCTGTAGTTGAAATCAAAATCAAAATCCCTAACAATATGAAAGTATATTATTGTATGTATTTTTCGCTTTACATGAGATTTTTTTATGCCAGGAATGATCATGCTACTCCTAGGGTATGTTAATACCTAATACATTTAAATTGTTACTTCCCAACATTCTTTTTTTATTTACTAGTTTAGAAGTTTTTCTTATAGTGTCGACAACATTGGCAAATACTCTTCCCTGATCCATCACAAAGGTATTTCTTCTTCATTTTTTTTGTCTAATTTTAGCAGTGGGAAAAACATGGAGGAAGTAGCTATGGTTGTTGAGCTGATTACAAAGCTTCATGAAGGTAAATGGAAAATCCCCTTCCACCAATGCTACTCAAATCACAAAAACAGAGGAATCTTATGATGTTCAACTTGAATTCAAACATAGGATCACTCAAGTAATTAATTGTAACCCCATATAAACCACTGACTTCTTTCCTTATTGAGTTTCTCATGATTTGTACCCACAAGTGCTTTCAGGTTATTAAATATATTTTTTTTATCCAATAAGCTTATTATATGTCATTGTTATTCCAGATCAACTGTATTCTATGATGCCAGGTGGCATTGATATTGTTCAACTCCTAAACAGAGACAATTGGTGATTCTTTTCGGCCATATTTTGCTGATTTAAAAGCACTTCTACTCAAGTTCCTACAAGATGAGACTAGTAATAATGTTAGAGTGGCTTCCCTCAAATAATGTTCTATGTCATTATTTCTCTTTTTAAATTTAAATTTTTAGAAACATTTATAATGTTGGCATCATCTTGAATAGGGTTGTTGGATCTTTTATTGAATTCACTCCTGATGCATCTGAAGTGGTAAGTTTATTTGTTCCCTAGAGGGTAATATTGTAATTGTTCTACTTGTTCTAAACCTACATCCCTATCATATATGTCACACCCCAAAACCATGAACGACAAAAACGTTCTGGGGTGGAGGACGTCATGTATAGTATCACAACAATGAAAAGTAGCAAACAAGCAACAACATCATCCATTGCATTAATAATATAATTTTTATACAAGTGTGTTCTGTCAAATTATGATATACACTAAAGTATAAATCAAAATGAAAGATGAGTCTTGAACGAGCAGCATCTTCTCTAAACCTTGCATCAGTACCTGTCTACTGTTGACCTGAGGATACAAGTTATTTTGAAAGAGAGTATCAGCTTTAAAGATGGTGAGATCATAAGTATTTTAGTGTCTTAATTTGTATGTAAGTATTTGTATGTATGTGAAATGTAAGTATTTGTATGTATATGAACTGTAAGTATGAAAATATTTTGAACATCCTAGAAAACCATATGCTTCCTACTAAAAGTATCCTTCTACCAAGGCATCTAGTATCTGTGTGTGTCTCTTGTAAGAGTGTGTATTTACATTACCGTGCATCGTGTGAATGCTCACGAAGTGAATGTAATGGGGAAATAATTTTGTACCGTAGTTTTATAATAAGTGACTACTGTTGTACTAACTACCTAAAACCAAATGAAATTTAAAGTAACATGTGATCGGCCTGTATCCTGCTACCGACCCAATAGTAAAACGACGATCTAAGACGTCGTAAGAAATGACATTTGGCACCCGTTGACTTGGAAGTCCCACTGTAGCGAGCAGCTAGGTGTAGGATAGTCAATCCAGTATAGATATATACGCAAACTCATACGCTCCCCAATTAAGGAGATTTTGGACACAAAAACGGTCATGGCAGGTAGTGCCATGACTCGTTTAATGGCTCACATAACCGAATGTAATGTATATGTAATGTATAGCTAATGTATATGCAATGTATGTGCTAGCTGTATTGTGTGTTCTTCCTCTATCTAGCATGTATGTTTGTTTCTCATCACTATGTATTATGTTTGTTTCTCTTCAGTATGTATTATGTTTGTTTCTCATCACTATGTATTATGTTTGTTTCTCTTCACTATGTATTATTTTTGTTTCTCCTCACTATGTATTATGTTTGTTTCTCATCACTATGTATTATGACTCATGTATGATTTGACTCTTTGTATGATTCATTGTTCTAGTAAATGTATTAGTATCCTCCTAAAGTACCCATATGGTAGCTTACTAGTAATATAACTGGTACGTATGAACATGGAAGTATACCCTGGCTACCCAAGGGTATTGAACTGACTGGAAGAACCTTTATGACTATATATGTACACATGATACATAACTAATATTTAAACGACCTTCGGACGGATACCCAGTACCTCACCAGACCACATCCCAATGGAGAAAAGGAAATAAAGAGGCTAGCCTTCCTAAGTCCTTTAAATATTTCTTATATAACTATTCATACATAGGCATGCAATTGAAAATATAAAAGCATAAACAACTAATGAGTAGTAAATCATTTGAATGCTGCTTATGAATCACATGTGATTGATATAATAACTAGCGTGATTCTACTTGTATCCCCCCATAAAAACATTTAAAATATTTAACACATTGATTAAGGGGTATGAACTCACCTGTAGTGAGTGGTACGGATGAACTGAAGATGTAGGACTGCTAGGTGTCAAGTGAAGTCTTGAACACACTCTATGATCCTAATTAACATATAATATTACATATATGTATCCAATTAGTCTTTAAACAACTAATAAACAAAGGTAACACATCCTAGGGCATGATAAACACTTTGTATAAGTCTTATAAGTGCTAAGGATTGCATCTAGGTGTTGTAGGGCAAGGCTATTGGGTTTTAGGGTTCAAGGGAACCCTTAATATTAGTTTACTCATCAATGACCATATCCTATTGAGTTTACGGTTATAAACTCTTGAGTTTACGGTCGTAAGCTCATAACCTTTTGACCATTTGTTGTTTTGAAGTCTTCTAAGCCAATCTAAGCATTCCTACTTCATGTTTTAGCCTTAGGAAGTGTTTTGTGGCATCAATACACTCCTAAATGGAGTTTACAGTCTATGGACCATTTCTCCATGATTTTACTACCGTAAACTCTTGTGGACTAAGGTGTTTTGATGTTTTCAAGTTCTAAACACTTCAAGGTAATAGCCTAGGTTAGATTCTAGGCAAAAGCAAGGAGTATGGGCCATTTATACCCACTTTGGGGTGTTTACGGTTTTGGGAGATCACCAAACCGTAAACACATGTAAATGAGGGATTTTGGTGGTTTTCATGTGCTATACACATCAAGGAAGGGTTCTAAGTTAATACCCAAGGCTTAGGATAAGATAAAGCACAGTTTGGCACACTTTAGCACCTTTATTTGGGGTTCACGGTCAAAGTACTCCTTGGACCATAAAATTCATGATCTTGGTGTTTTTGGGAGATTGTCTTGATGTATGATAAGTTAATAAGCTGATCAATACACTAGGGTTGGAGTAGTTACTAGTTAGAAGCTTGAAAAGGTGCTAAGGGCCCAAGAACACTAGTGTGTGTTCTTGGTGTTCTTGGTGTTTTGGAAATCTAGTCAAAACATATAAATGGATGGATGAAAAGGTGTACAATCACTAGTTTAAGTGATATACTAACTTGAAAGAGCTAGAAACACTTACTAGATTGAAGATATTGAACAAAAACTTGGATGATACTTGAGAGAGTTTTGGAGTTTACTCTTGAGTTTACAAATGAGAAATGAAGTGTCTTGGGGAGTAAACTCATGCTTAAGCATGAGTTTACGGTTTTTGGGGTAAATTAAGCCCCAAACATCAAAGTTTGACCGGGAACTTCTAAGCTACGTGGTATTTGCGGTTTTGAAATTTCAAGACTCCAGTCGGCACATCCTTTCACCCGTGCGTTTAAAGATTAATTATTAAAATAATCAAACGAACTTTAAAATTCTCTAAAAACGAATAAAAGTGAACTTGACTTATAATTTGAAATGATTGACTCTAGGGTTTTACCGAATGAAGATTTCGGGTTGTCACATCATCCCCCCGTTAGAAGGAATTTCGTCCCGAAATTATAATTTAGGTAAGGAAGTAGGCATGAATTATCACGCCACGAAGTCGGGATTCTTCCTAATCGATCAATTTTCGTGCTCCCAAGTGAATTCGGTTCCCTAGTTGGCATCTCAACGAACCTTTACTAAAAGGGAAATGACTATGAATCGTTTGCACGACCTCTCGGTCCATCGTCACTATAGTTCTTCCACGTAGGCGAGGATCTTGCTAATCTCGATATCGTCGAGTGGGATTTCAAGAGTCTCGTCAGATTGATACTTTTATAAGTTCGAGACATAAAGGGTAGAATGTACGTTACTAAGCTCGCGGAGTAGGTCTGGTCTGTGAGACACAGGACTGATTCCGGTAAGAATCTCGGAGGTCCTGACTATCTTGGATTTAGCTTTCCACGCGTTACGAAGCGTATTAAGCCATTCCCAGAGTGATATTACCAAAAGGATTTGGCCTCTCACTTGAAATTCCAAGGTTTTCTTCCTCTTGCTTGTCTTCCCAGTCGAGGGCCACTCCCTTCTGAGTCAAAGTCATAAGAGGTTTTCGGTAATTTGTGAGGAGTTCTGAATGGAATACGATTGTAGGTCTGCAAGACCTAGAATTTGGCGAAGTTCTGTCGGCGTCTTCGGTGCCGACACATTCCCAACGGTTTTGATAAATTTACAGAGTACTCAAAATTTCCCATCACTAATAGTGTGTCTTAGAAATTTTGACTCTTAAATTCCAAAAATCGTGTTTAGAGAACTTCGCGAAAAGTTTCTCTAAGGGTAATGTTTCCATGACTGCCTTCTTACTATGAGGGTAGATAAGTAAGTGATTACAAGGAGAATGTCGAACTGATCCATGTAAGAATGGCGTACCCTATCCATTAAGCTCATGAATACTATGGGCGTATTGGGCCTATCCGAGGGGTATCACTACGGACTTGAAGTGTTCGCATCGAGTTCGGAAGGTAGTTTCCGGGACATCCTTCCCTAACACTAGAAACTGTTGATATTCGGATCTCGGTCCATTCTTGAAAGGTAAATTGTTCCTTGCGTTTGCTTAGCCCACACATTCATGCGAGACAGAGATAATGATTTCTAATTGAAATCTTGATAAGGTCTCTGAAGATGAAGGACTTACGAAGCAATCCGTCTATCTTCTTGACGAATAAGACCGAAGTTCTCTAGGATGAGAAGCTTGGTCTTTCTATTCTAGTGCTGAGTAGTTCGCTAAGTTGTCTAGATTGTTCTTGTATCTCCATGGGCGTTAGACCGTAGGGCGATCTGTTTACAGATGTCGTACTGGGTTCTAAGTTTGTTCACATGACGAGGCGAATACTCGAAGTCTTGGGCAGTCTCCGTCCTGAAGTTCACATTAGACGTCATACATGGTTCATCAATTTCAGTCTCGTGTATACGAGTCGTATATAATTAAGATTGAAAAGGTAGTCGAATAACTGATTCTTCTTTAACCTCACATACCATCGAAGAAAAAGATGTTAAAGTGGAATCATCAATTCTAAACATGTAGAACCTTGATTATATATCACCCCTATGTATAAATTCTTCAGCGACAAATCGACCATATGGATCTTTGGATTGAACCTGACGTTCTGTACGACTGGTACTTCGGGCATTTCTTCAGAAAGGAAAAGAACTATGATGTACTCCATGCATGAGTACTTCGGTGTTCTGATATGACGGCTTCGCTCGAAAGGCGATTTCGAAGAAAGAGATGTTCGTATGAAGCTGGTATTGTGCGGATCAAATTTGATCTTGTCGTATGGTATTGTCAGAATCATATGGAAACTTAAAGACATTAGATTTGAACATAAGGTATTACAAACAAAACACAACCGTGCAACCATCAACAGAGTTCCAGTACTTTAGACTTACTACAAGACTATTGCTGCGAATAAGGTATACTACAAAAGACAAGTATACACAGCACGAGCATCCCTATACTGACGGGATCTCGCAAAAGATAACACTCTAGTTGCACTAGTTTTGGATGGTTTATAAGTCTGTTACAACGAAATGCCTTAATTATATTAACGTGGGTCCAGAGTAGGTTCTCCTACAGATGTGATCCTGAGAATCTTCCCACCAGCGCCTGAGTTCTTTGCTATTGGGCAATCCTTCTTGAGGTGCCCAATTTCACCGCATTGGTGACATATCTGGACAACACCAACATTGGTGGTGGAAGTGAAGTGTTGAGTAGAAGTTATGGGGACATGGTTGCTTTCGTTGATTTTCTCTTTTGGACAATTTCTATAATAGTGCCCTGCCTCACTACAACTATAGCAAACTAGGCTAGCTCTAGTGGTGGAGGTAGTTCTACAGAAACGAGCAATGTGTCCCATATTGTTGAAATTGTTGCATTGGCTTGCTCGGCAATTTCCCGTATGGTGATAGTTGCACCGGTCACACTTCGGGAGTGTTCCCTCGTATCGTTTGACTGGTGTTGTGTTGGCAGGGCTTGCCACTAGTTGTTGTTACATGGCCATCCTATGAAATCGCTTGCGTTCTACTTTGGCTTGACGTTTTCTTTTCTTGAACTCTGAGTTGTTGTTTTGGGCGGTGGCGACTGTTACTATTTGTTGATTTCCCGGGTCGTTACCACGATCGGGATGGTCAACTCCTTTTCCAGTCTTGCTTGCGTTGACATCGTTACAGTTTGCAAGGATAGCTATCACTGCAGTCATCATGACAGCTGTAACTGCGTCTTGAAAAGTAGTGGCGTCCATAGGAAAAGCAAAGGTTTTGTGGTTCGGATGGCTATTTCCGGATGAAGACATCATTTTGTTAACACGAAAGATAAGGATTTTGTGAGCGATTTTGGTCGACCCTAGATGCACTTCGACTTTTCAAGTAAGGAGTAAGAGTATGTTCTCGAAAGTTTGACCTACATCCCTATGATGTAGTCCTAGTACGGATTTGAAGTATGTTCGCGAAGGTTTGACCTACATTCCTATGATGCAGTCCTAGTAATGAGTGGAAGTAAGTTCGTAGTATGGTCTTATGACGCTTTGTTACAACTAGAAATTTTTGTGCCTTGTAAACTATAGCAACTAAGTCAAATTGTGAATCAAAGACACGAGAGCATGTATGATGCAGACTCTATAACAACAGAATTTCAATCAAACACACCATACAAGCATTACAAATAGTCATCAAGCAATTGGAAACCCTAGAAGTTCTTGTTTAGGTCCATTTTGGACTAGGACTTCCTTAATGGGCCCAATGGACCAATAAGCTTCCAATTTGACTACCTTGGGCTTAGAACTCTTAAATCGGCTCTAATTGGACCCACTTTCATTTATTTTAACATTTTGGGCCATAATGGGCCTAGAATACAATAAAATACCCTTATTGGGCCATAACAAATCTAATTAACCAAATTGGGCCATGAGGCACCCTAGGAGTCTAATGGGCCGAAAAACAAACAATATGGGCCCATGATTTGGATTTAAGCACCAAAGGCCCAAGTCTCCATCTCTCCCCTCTATCTCTCGGCCCAAGTAGAAAAAAAAGGGGGAAAGAAAAGAAGAAATTGAGAATTAAGGAGGATTAGCCTTCTCCTTAATACCTATGGGACATCCAAGCATATCTCACATGTTTCCATGCATGTCCTCTCACTTCTCTCTCTCTTCTTCTTCTATTACTCTCGGCCGAGAGTATCACACACCCACACATAATCATTCACTTAAACACTCTCAAGAACACACCACAAATTCCTTCACTTTCCCTTCAAAAATTTCGAGATTTAAGGACTTTGCAAGGAGGATTCTTCACAAAAATCATCATCTTAGGTAAGTTGATGCTTGGATCCACACTCTAGACTCCTTGTTCTATCAAAAATATCTTCTTAACTCATATGAAATCATGATCTTGTATCTTAGAACCCCCTAAATTCGAGATCTTCCAAGAAAAGGTTGCTAGGGCCGAAAATAGCAACAAACTCTTCTCTTTTCTTCGTCAAATCGAAACCACAACTCAAGGTGAGCTTCATACTTCCTATTTTTCGGTTTTTATATGTTTTGTGGGGGAGAATACAAGCAAATTTGTAGATCTATGAGTATATGTATGCTTTGTGTGATTTTTATGCTTATATATATGATCTTATGTGATTGTGGTGTTTGTACTAGTCAAAAAGAACCTAAAAACCGAGATCTACAATATGTTGATTGAAAAATAACCAAGTTGATTAAGAGGAACATTTTTGGGCTTAAAACCCATTTTTGTGCATAAAATGCTAAAAATACAAAACTAAAGGGCCCAAAACGACAAAATATAAATTTTGAAGGTTGAAATGAGTCAAAACAGTTTCTAATATGTATTTTCTTAAACTTTACACTCTTGAAGGGTTAAAATGTGAATTTTAAACATAATGGGCCAAAAATGGACTTTTCGGCCCAATAAAGTGATGGGTTTTAGCCATAAGAACTTTCCTATGTGCGCATGCAAAACCCTAAGGCTTGGATCTAGGCTTTCTACTAAACATGCTTTTGAATCCAAGACTTCTAATGACTAATTATGCTAAATAACAACATTGAAACAGATCTAGAATCATACCTTTGAGTTCCTTGTTGATCTTGAGGTCTTGGAGCTTCTAGAGTCACAAGTGTCACTCCTCTAATGGCTTACAAACACCAATAGCAATAAGAATGACTTAGGAGAGAGGAGAGGGGAGGAATTCGACTAGAGTTCTCTTGCTTTTTCAGAGGTGTCGAATTCCCTATGTCATGGGGTCTATTTATACTTGTAGACTCCTTAAGGGTTACAACCTAAACCCTAATTGGATAATCTTCTCTTAAGGCTATCCAAATCCATTCCATAGATAAGCATATGGACGATTTTTCTATCCTAATACTCTTAGAATTCGTCCAAAGCATATCCTAATGGATTTACAGTCTAAAGCTTAACTATCAAACAATTGACAGTTTATACCCCTTTATTTAATTAATCTCTTTAAGTCACCAAATTAATTCTATGACTTATATTAATCAAATAACAATATATTATTCATTATATTATTCTCATAATATATTAATAATATTTACTCTCTCGTAATAAATCATCCTATCAAGTTGCTATGATGAAGGCAACCCAAAAGGACCATGCACAATCGGATCAATTACTTGCCTAATATAGTTGCAGCCTTAGACACTATTCCAACATAAAGCCCCAAATTGCGAGATTTTTGATTTGGAGGGGTTGAAACTGCACATTTCTGTAAAACAGGGGACTACTAGTGTACCAAGTCCATTTCAAGAGTTAAAAATGCTTTTCAAATTAAAAAGGGACCAAAGATGCAAAAAATTTCCATTTTGGGCCAAAATTGTAAAAGTTGCGAAAATGGGGGTTTCAACCGAGAAAATTTCATTTTTGAGGGACTTAAGCTGTTTATTAAATAGAACTGGGCTAAAAATGTCTTTTCAAAAATTTTTAGTACTAAAGTGTCAAGAAAAATGGTTCAAGGACTAAAAATGGAATTTCTTTCATATAAAGGGCTAAAAGTATAAATTTTATCCAAGGAGGGGCTTCTAAAAGAAAAAATCTATTTTTTTTACAATAAGTCTCTTAAGGTAAAAATTCGAGTACCACGGCTAACAACGAAACGTATTAGCAAATACACCCTCAACACCCAAAAATCGTTACCAAACGAATTGATTCGATCTCGAATCAATAACAAACCACAAATCAATAAACATCGATACTTCAATACACACGCGGAAACTTTACGAGAAGTCAATACACCATCTTTGGGCTCAAAAGTTTCAAACCGTGCTTGTTGGGCCTAGCTAGCCCAATGACATGATCTTTACGCCAGAAGGGAACACACTTACATGTTATTGGGCCTTATATGACCTAGTTTCATGTAAAAGGACTTTCAATAGTTTTTTTTGTGCTATTGGGCCCCAAGGGTCCTTCGGTAGTGCTAGCAAAGTCAAGAAGTCAAATGTGAGTCCGGCCAAGGGGCTTTCGCATTCACGATAGCCTTGAACGACTCATGGAAATAACGGGGGCTTCGTACCCTCTTTTCTCCTCGGTTGTGGGGCTATGAGAAGTCAGGGTGGTTGGATTAAGTGAGTAGTACGGACGACGCCTAAGGGATCGTTTGTATAGTTGTAAACTAGTCATTTTCATTAATGCGTGATTATAACGACTCACAACCCGTAATTAATCCAATGTCACCTGGAATTATCGAAAACAACTTCGTATCAGAATAATACTAACTCAGCCTCGTAATTTACTGTATTGGGAAAACATCGGGTTTTCCTGGGAAATTCAACGCTCTTAATTTTGTGATATATACAAAGTTTAACAATTACTCACATTCATATTAATCAACAAGAATACTTACGGATCTTCACACTTTTCTTACTTACAATAATCTTTTCAGAAAATATCGGATTTTTTGGTGGTCTTCGAAATTATACAAATCATTTATTTTCAAACCTTACTTATGAACTCACCAACACTTCATATGTTGACGTTTTTCCAAAATACTTGTATTCTCAGGTAACAGGTAAATCGAAGGAAAAATGTACCCAGTGATGTCTTGTTGTTTGTTTAATTAGTATCGAATAATTTACGTTTTGGAAATGTAATGTTTTCAAACAATGTACTAAATGTAAACAATACCGGTTGTAATATTTCAATGCATGGTGATGAATGATGTTATGTTTCATGTATATTCATTGTGATGATATTCAATTAAGTCACAATAGCCCTCGGACATTTCCGCCGTCTGGTTAGGGGGTGTGACAGGTTGGTATCAGAGCTCTGTTTATAGTGAACTAGCATATCTAGCCACACATTGATATGCAACTATAAACCAAAAGAGGGACTAACACAACTCTAAACAAAACAAGTAAAACATAACAATAAAACACCCTTGCTTGTATTAGGAACGAGAACCTAACACCGAATCAAACAAGATAATACTAGTATCTCGGTTAATCCAGGACTATTCTTAGTTGTATCAAGGAACGGATGTAGCATGATCAACTACATTCTTACCAAGGTACCACTACCACAAGTCCTGAGGAGATCGTGATAGCTAGAGAACCTAAAAACAAACCCCTTTATCACCAAAAAGAGAACGTCTGTTTAGTCTGTACAATAGTTGTAGCATTCTAGGAATGATGGTAGCATATTTACACACTCTCGCAAATAACATGGCTGGTTTCCATCACCCCGGAGATCCTTACTTCCCTAACCAGGGAAATAACGGATGGATTGACGAAGAGCCTGAAGAAGAGCCTGAGGAAGACACCGAGGAGGAATCTGACGGGGAACCGGAGGCAGGAGCCGAGGGCGAGCCTGCCGAACCAGAAGAAGATGAAGGAAACTTTGAGGAGGAACCTAACGACAACGAAGGGGGTGATTCGGACGCGGAGTCAAAAGTCATCAACCCCCCTTACCCGATTAGGGTGCCTGCTTACCGGGTGGGCCCCACTGGTCCTACACCCCCCTGGGGTATTGATCTTTGGAGATGGATCAGACAGCAGGGACAGCGACCCCCGTTCGGCATGTAACGCGAGTTCTTTGACCTGAGGGACGGAGGACCGGCCGATCGAGCCCTTCCGGTCATTGTGAGACGGTTACGGAACACTGGCGACCTTGCTCAGAGCACCGCTGACCAGGTACGTCAACTGTGGACTAGGGTCGAGCGTGCAGAGCAAGAGACACGAGACGTCCTTCGAGAGTTCCATATGAGGCAGGTGAGGTGGGAGTCTCGACTCCAGGATGCAGAACGACAGGTGGCTCGTCTTCAAGGAGCATCCACATCCTCAGCACCACCCCCGGGCACAACTCATCGCGATTAGGGATAGGCTTATCTGACTAGGTCATTAGGATCTATGCTAGGTACCCCGACTCTATGATTAAGTGACTACACTACTCATAGAGCCGTTATGCTGCCGAACTAATATCACTTATGTATGCTCTCCGAGCAAAAATTTTCATGTATCAAATGCGGATAATATTAGTGAACTTTTACGTGTTTTATTATGACGTTACAAATTGCTATGTGTTGCGAATCCATGATTGTATGCTAACTTGTAGATGTACTTAAGTTCGTACCTTGCACCTAGTCAGTAGGATCACAACCTCATAGAACCCACAAACACTCAACATCTTTCCGTTTAATGACAGAAAGATGCCTCGCCGACCTACTCGTGGAAACCCTGGACCAGCCCCACCCAAAGTTGACTCCACTGCATTCCAGGCAGCCGTATCTGCTGCGGTCACCGCAGCTATGGCAAAAATTCACAAATGGAACAATGGAGGAGTCAACGGGCAAGGGGCCGTGAGTTCGAACAACGGAATGAATCAAGGACTCACCAAAACATGTACCTACAAGGACTTCACAAACACCAAACCACGAACCTTTAATGGCACTGGA
Source organism: Lactuca sativa (assembly GCF_002870075.4). Classification (NCBI taxonomy): domain Eukaryota; kingdom Viridiplantae; phylum Streptophyta; class Magnoliopsida; order Asterales; family Asteraceae; genus Lactuca; species Lactuca sativa. The sequence continues at coordinate 296,052,637 of NC_056625.2, read as the reverse complement.
GGGGTGATCACTCTGAAACGATGGATTGAGAAGGTGGAATCGGTGTTCGAGATATGTGATTGCCCTGAAGAGATGAAAGTAAAGTTTGCTGCATGCACTTTTGTTGACCAAGCGCTCACCTGGTGGAACGGGCACGTGGAATCCCTGACACTCCCCGTAGCCAACTCCATGCCGTGGGCAGAAATGAAAGAAACGCTGATGGCTAAATACTGCCCTCGTGGTGAGATTCAAAAAATGGAGCAAGAGCTGTGGAACCTCACTATACGGAATGCTGATATCGATGCCCACATATATTCAGATTTAGTGAACTATCTCTGTTATGTCAGGGCATGATCACCTCGGAAGGAAAGAAGATCGAGCGATTCATCTGGGGACTAACCTCTCCGATCCAAGGAAACGTGATAGCTGCAAATCCCGAAACTTTCGACAGTGCTAAGAGATTGGCGAAGAAGCTGTATGACCACAACAACAAGAAGAGTGAGAAGCAAGCGGAGACTGAGGACAAGAAGGAAAGTGATGGCAAGAAAGGGAAGAACAACAAAAGAAAGGGGCGTCAAGGCTCCGAGACTTCCAAGAAGTGGCAGACAGTGGAAGTTAATGCTGCCACCTCGCAAGTTCTAGCTACACCACATGCTCCAGCCTCAGCTGCTCCAAATGCTTCCAGACCTTATTCCGGTAATCTTCCCAAGTGCAACAAATGTGGTTTCCATCACAATGGAGAGTGCAAGGAGCTGTAGTGCACCAGCTGCAATCGGAAGGGGCACACGACAAGGTATTTCAGGACTTACCCTCCCCAAAATCAACAACAAGGAAACAGCAACAACAACAACAACCGCAACAACAACAACATCAACACCGGCGGCAACAGTGCAGGGCCTAGCCACACCTGCTATGGGTGTGCGAGGACTGGGCATTTCCGCCGAGATTGCCCTAACAACAACAATCCCGGAAATGGAGGAACGGGAAGGGTGCTGACTATGGGTCAGGGGGAGGCGATTCAGGATCCTGCTGTTGTTACCAGTACGTTTCCCCTAAACCACACTTATGCATGCATCCTATTTGACACCGGAGCCGAGCGAAGTTTTGTGAGCAATAAGTTTTAACATTTATTAAAACAACAACCCCAGAAGCTCAATGAAACCTTTACGGTGGAAATGGCCAATGGGAAAACCGAATACACTGGGGAAATCTACACCGGATGTACCCTAACCTTAAATCAAAACGTCTTTCGAATAGACTTAATTCCTGTTTCCATTAGGAGTTTCGATGTGATTATTGGCATGGACGGGTTAAGCCCCCACCATGCTGAAATTATGTGTCACGAGAAGGCCGTTCGCCTTCACCTCCTCAATCACGAAACCCTAGTTATTTACAGAGACAAACCTAGCACGAACCTTCACCTCATTTCGTGCATCTAGGCACAAAAGCATCTGCGAAAGAACGATTTGACGTTTCTGGCTCACATAGTGGATAAAACCAAGGAAGAGGTTAACATTCAAGACATTCCCGTAGCACGTGAATTCCCAGACGTATTTCCTGAAGATCTTCCTGGAGTACCCCCAGAGAGACAAGTTGAGTTCCGAATTGACCTCGTACCAGGAGCAACCCCTCTCACTAAATCGCCCTACCGACTAGCTCCTGCTGAAATGCAAGAATTGTCCAGCCAACTCAGCGAACTCCTGGGAAAGGGATTCATCCGACCTAGTTACTCGCCATGCGGAGCTCCGGTCCTCTTTGTCAAAAAGAAGGACGGATCTTTTAGAATGTGCATCGATTACAGGGAGTTAAATAAACTCACTGTCAAAAATCGCTATCCACTCCCACGAATCGACGATCTATTTGACCAGCTCGAAGGAGCTAGTTACTTCTCTAAGATAGATCTACGGTCTGGATACCATCATCTCAAGGTCCGGGAAGAGGATATTCCTAAAACCGCTTTCCAAACTCGTTACGGACATTATGAATTTGTCGTAATGCCCTTCGGTCTAACAAATTCCCCAACCGCATTTATGGATCTGATGAACCAAATCTGTCGACCATTCCTCGACAACTTTATCATCGTCTTCATAGAAGACATTCTTGTTTATTCCCGAAGCGAGGAAGAGCATGGTTAACATCTCCGACAAATCCTAGAAACTCTGCGATCAGAAAAGCGATACGCAAAACTCTCCAAGTGTGAGTTCTGGCTCCATAGCGTGAACTTCCTAGGTCATGTTGTTAGTCAAGAAGGAATTCATGTGGATCCTTCAAAGGTCAAAGCCGTCAAAGGATGGGCAGTTCCGACAACACCCACATAAATTCGTCAATTTTGAGGCCTAGCGGGCTACTATAGGAGGTTCATTCAAAACTTCTCTAAGATCGCCAAGCCACTTACCTCACTTACACAAAAGGGCGTACCATTCAAATGGGCGGACAAACAAGAAGTTTCATTCCAAACCCTAAAGCAAGCCCTCTGTAGCGCCCCGGTATTATCCCTACCGGAGGGAACGGAAGGCTTTGTGGTCTACTGTGACGCGTCAAATCAGGGCTTAGGTTGCGTTCTCATGCAGCGTGGAAGAGTGATAGCTTACGCATCCCGCCAACTGAAGATACACGAAGTGAATTATACAACCCATGATCTAGAATTGGGAGTCGTGGTCTTTGCTCTGAAGATTTGGAGGCATTACCTTTATGGTACAAAGTGCACCATCTTCACGGACCACAAAAGCCTCCAGCATATCTTGAATCAGAAAGAGCTGAATATGAGGCAACGAAGATGGGTTGAATTATTAAACGATTACAAGTGTGAAATCAAGTACCACCTGGGCAAGGCCAACGTGGTAGCTGATGCATGAAGCCGGAAGGAGTACCATAATCGTCGTGCGAAAACACTCTTAATAACCATCCAATCTCACCTAACCACTTAGATGGGGGTAGCCCAGTCAGATGCCATGAAGACGGAAAACAGAGCAAGCGAAGCATTACGCAGAATGGAAAAGAACCTAGGGGTGAGAGAGGACGGAGTATACCATTTCATGAACCGTATTTGGGTCCCTAAACTCGGAGGATTTAGGGAGGTAGTCATGAAGGAAGCTCACAAAATGCGATACTCCATCCATCCCAGTTCGGACAACATGTATTTGGATATTAAACACCACTATTGGTGGCCTAACATGAAGGGAGAAATTGCCACCTATGTTGGTAATTGCCTTACATGTGCCAAGGTAAAGTTGGAGTACTAGAAGCCCTTGGGATTATTACAGCAATCAGTGATTCCTGAGTGGAAATGGGAAGGGATTTCTATGGATTTTGTGACCAAGCTACCCAAGACGCTGGACGGATTAGACACTATATGGGTAATAGTTGACCGAATGACGAAATCCGCCCATTTCCTGCCAATAAAAGAATCCTACAAGATGGAGAGACTGATGCGTTTATACATTCGAGAAATCGTGAGACTTCATGGAATACCAATGTCTATCATCTTAGATAGAGACAGTAGATTCACTTCACATTTTTGGCAATCACTTCAGAAAGCACTCGGAACCCATCTCGACATGAGCACCGCTTATCACCCACAAATGGACGGTCAAAGCGAACGAACCATTCAAACACTCGAAGACATGCTTCGCACATGTGTGACAGACTTTGGGAAGTCTTGGGACATCCACTTACCCTTAGTTGAATTCTCTTATAACAACAGTTACCATTCGAGCATCAAATTCGCTCCTATCGAAGCACTATATGGACGTAAGTGTAGATCACCGTTGTGTTGGGCTGAGGTGGGCGACACCTAGCTAGCAAAGACACTAGCATCGGGCAAGGCGCTAATGGGACCGGAGATCATTCGTGAATCCACGGTAAAGATAGTTCAAATCAGAGCTCGATTACAAGCATCGTGCGACCGACAGAAGAGCTACGCCGATAAACGGCCAAAGCCCTTAGAGTTTCAGGTCGGAGATCGAGTGTTGTTAAAAGTCTCACCTTGGAAAGGAGTCATTCGTTTCGGAAAACGGGGAAAACTGAACCCACGATACATTGGACCTTTTGAGATCGTTGCCCGAATAGGTCCAGTGGCGTACAAACTGCAACTACTCGCTGAGCTAAACAATGTACACCCCGTGTTCCATGTCTCCAATCTAAACAAGTGCCTATCCGATGAAACACTCGTCGTTCCCCTTGACGAGATTGAAATCAACTAGAATATCCTGTTCGTTGAAGAACCAGTCGAAATTATGGACAGGGAGGTGAAGCGTACTAAGCAAAGTCGCATCCCGATCGTGAATGTACAGTGGAACGCGAAACGTGGGCCAGAATTCACGTGGGAACGCGAAGACCAAATGAAGCAAAAGTACCCTCATCTATTCTAGCATTCTCAAATCTAGCGTTCAAAAAGAATTTCGGGACGAAATTCCCTCTAATGGGGGGATGATGTCACAACTAGAAATTTTTGTGCCTTGTAAAATACAGCAACTAAGTCAAATTGTGAATCAAAGACATGAGAGCATGTATGATGCATACTCTATAACAATAGAATTTCAATCAAACACACCATACAAGCATTACAAATAGTCATCAAGCAATTGGAAACCCTAGAAGTTCTTGTTTAGATCCATTTTGGACTAGGGCTTCCTTATTGGGTCCAATGGACCAATAAGCTTCCAATTTGACTACCTTGGGCTTAGAACTCTTAAATGGGCTCTAATTGGACCCACTTTCATTTATTTTAACATTTTGGGCCATAATGGGCCTAGAATAAAATAAAATACCCTTATTGGGCCATAACAAATCTAATTAACCAAATTGGGCCATGAGGCACCCTAGGAGTCCAATGGGCCGAAAAACAAACAACATGGGCCCATCATTTGGATTTAAGCACCAAAGGCTCAAGTCTCCATCTCTCCCCTCTATCTCTCGGCCCATGTAGAAAAAAAGGGGGAAAGAAAAGAAGAAATTGAAAATTAAGGAGGATTAGCCACCTTCTTAATACCTATGGGACATCCAAGCATATCTCACATGTTTCCATGCATGTCCTCTCACTTCTCTCTCTTTCTTCTTCTTCTATTACACTTGACCGAGATTATCATAAACCCACACATAATCATTCACTTAAAAACTCTCAAGAACACACCACAAATCCCTTCACTTTCCCTTCAAAAATTTCGAGATTTAAGGACTTTGCAAGGAGGATTCTTCACAAAAATCATCATCTTAGGTAAGTTGATGCTTGGATCCACACTCTAGACTCCTTGTTCTATCAAAAATCTCTTCTTAACTCATACGAAATCATGATCTTTTATCTTAGAACCCCCTAAATTCGAGATCTTCCAAGAAAAGGTTGCTAGGGCCGAAAATAGCAACAAACTCTTCTCTTTTCTTCTTCAAATCGAAACCACAACTCAAGGTGAGCTTCATACCCCCTCTTTTTCGGTTTTTATATGTTTTGTAGGGGAGAATACAAGCAAATGTGTTGATCTATGAGTATATGTATGCTTTGTGTGATTTGGTGAGCTTCATACCCCCTCTTATATATGTTTTGTGAGCTTCATACCCCCTCTAATATATGATCTTATGTGATTGTGGTGTTTGCACTAGTCAAAAAGAACCTAAAAACTGAGATCTACAATATGTTGAATGAAATAAGGATAACTTATATCATTTCACACAAATCAAGTCTAGAAAAATAACCATGTTGATTAATATGAACATTTTTGGGCTTAAAATGCTAAAAATACAAAACTAAAGGGCCCAAAACGACAAAATATAAATTCTGAAGGTTGAAATGAGTCAAAACAGTTTCTAATATGTATTTTCTGAAAATTTACACTCTTGAAGGGTTAAAATGTGAATTTTAAACATAATGGGCCAAAAATGGACTTTTTGGCCCAATAAAGCCCCAAATTGCTAGATGTTTGATTTGGAGGGGCTGAAATTGCACATTTCTGTAAAACAGGGGACTACTAGTGTACCAAGTCCATTTCAAGGGTTAAAAATGCTTTTCAAATTAAAAAGGGACCAAAGATGCAAAAAATTTCCATTTTGGGCCAAAATTGTAAAAGTTGCGAAAATGGGGGTTTAAACCGAGAAAATTTCATTTTTGAGGGACTTAAGCTGTTTATTAAATAGACCTGGGCTAAAAATGTCTTTTCAAAAATTTTTAGTACTAAAGTGTCAAGAAAAATGGTTCAAGGACTAAAAATGGAATTTCTTTCATATAAAGGACTAAAAGTATAAATTTTATCCAAGGAGGGGCTTCTAAAAGAAAAAAACTCTATTTTTTTTATAGTAAGTCTCTGAAGGTAAAAATTCGAGTACCACGGCTAACAGCGAAACGTATTAGCAAATACACCCTCAACACCAAAAAATCGTTACCAAACAAATTGATTCGGTCTCGAATCAATAACAAACCACAAATCTATAAACATCGATACTTCAATACACACGCGGAAACATTACGAGAAGTCAATACACCATCTTTGGGCTCAAAAGTTTCAAATCGTGCTTGTTGGGCCTATCTAGCCCAATGACATGATCTTTAGGACCGAAGGGAACGCGCTTACATGTTATTGGGCCTTATATGACCTAGTTTCGTGTAAAAGGACTTTCAATAGCTTTATTGTGCTGTTGGGCCCCAAGAGTCCTTTGGTACTGCTAGCAAAGTCAAGAAGTCAAATGTGAGTCAGTCCAAGGGCCTTTCGCATTCACGATAGCCTTGAACGACTCACGGAAATAACGGGGGCTTCGTACCCTCTTTTCTCCTCGGTTGTGGGGCTATGAGAAGTCAGGGTGGTTGGACTAAGTGAGTAGTACGGACGACTCCTAAGGGATCGATTGTATAGTTGTAAACTAGTCATTTTCATTAATTCGTGATTATAACGACTCACAACTCGTAATTAATCCAGTGTCACCTGGAATTATCGAAAACAACTTCGTATCGGAATAATACTAACTCAGCCTCGTGATTTACTATATTGGGAAAACATCAGGTTTTCCTGGGAAATTCAATGCTCTTAATTTTGTGATATATACAAAGTTTAACAATTACTCACATTCATATTAATCAACAAGCATACTTATGGATCTTCACACTTTTCTTACTTACAATAATCTTTTAAGAAAATATCAGATTTTCTGGTGGTTTTCGAAATTATACAAATCATTTATTTTCAAACCTTACTTATGAACTCACCAACATTTCATATGTTGACGTTTTTCCAAAAGACTTGTATTCTCAGGTAACAAGTAAATCGAAGGAAAAATGTACCCAATGATGTCTTGTTGTTTGTTTAATTAGTATCGAATAATTTACGTTTTGGAAATATAATGTTTTGAAATAATGTACTAAATGTAAACAATACCGGTTGTAATATTTCAATGCATGGTGATGAGTGATGTTATGTTTCATGTATATTCATTGTGATGGTATTCAATTAAGTCACAATAGCCCTCAGACGTTTCCGCCGTCTGGTTCGGGGGTGTGACACGCTTGATGTCTAAAACAGGGTACCATCGGCTGGTAAATAACATGATCTAACCCTTGAAGAAGAATTGGGAATATAGAAAGACACAGAAGTTAGCCGACTGCCAATATATTTGATATTCATGACATAAAAGTTCAGGAAAAATGACCTTGTAAAAGGTCTTACATCATCTCCAGAGTAGACAGTCCTTGACAGCATAAAGGCCTAACTGAAGTACTTACATTACAAGATAGTTTCATAGAAAATGCCACATCGGGCATACACAGAAAAACGATTCCTTTTAACAAGGAAATTAAAGTAAAGCATCTAATACTGGCGACGGTCATCCCTCTAGTGAACTCTTAGTTCAGCCAGTTGGCATTCCATATCAAGTAGGTGTCTTTCGTACACCCTCTGGCGTACTCAGAGCTCTATGACTTCTGCTCGTGATTCAGCCAGTGCTTGAAGCAGGGTTCATGGTCTCTCTCAGATCTCTCACGAGCATCTTCTAGACGAATGGTGCGGAGGGTATGCATTCTCGCATTGGCGACAACTTCTGTGATATGATGTAGGGCTGTCCTGCCTTGAATCTCATTTCCAGCCACTTTGCGGACCAAGATTGGCAAGATTCTATCTGCTGAGCCCCCATTGCTTAGGTCATAAAAGCTTTGGTCACCATTAAATGGCATGGGCTGGTCTTGTCCTTGGCTCCATGTTTCCAAGCATTCCACCCACGGAGGTGTCGGGCCATGAAAAGTCGGACGAAGGTTAGGATTTGGAAAAGGAGCTTCCTGGGGTAGGTTCTCAACCTCGGGTTCGGAGTTAGCATCATCCAAAAGCTCTTCACCATGGTGATCATTCAAAGGGATCAGATGATCATTCTCTGGTTCTTCTCCAAACCATCCAGCAATGATTTCGTTCGGAAGGTACGAATTGCCGTGGGGATGGAGTCCAGCCATGTTATCTACACGCGAATTTGGGGTAAGAAAATAATTATTAGACGAACTATCTATATAATTATTTATAAAATCTTCATTAGTTACATCACTATTTGTGAAGTGCATACCAATTATATTTAATTGAAACAAGATAGGCCTTCGAATAAGTGACCTTAACTCCAAATTCACGAAGAATAGGGGTAAAGAAAATTTTTCACATATTCTAAGTCTATAACATCCTAGTTACATATAGCCTTTGTGTATCCACTTAGCAACTATCAACTTAGTAATGAAGATCCTGTTTAGTTCTCAAGTATGAAGTACTTATAGTAACACCAAATACCCCTATAGTATTTTAGGTTTATGTTCTATTGTTCCCATTGTGGTATTGTTGGTAGGATTTTAGACTTGTTCCAACCACACAACTACACTTAGGCACATGCTAGTCAACCCTCGGATAATATAGTTGATCAGGCTACATCTTCCCAGTTTTGACCATATGTCTCTAAGTCCACCTGTGTTGCCCAACAATCGTAATTCTTTTGAACTGTCCTAGTGACACTAATTTTAGTATGAATGCAAGTATGTACACTTAGGTAAATATTTTATTATTTAAAGTATAACTCTTAATCAGAGTATTTTAATCCTGCTTGTGTTTATAGTTCGTATATCTTTTATGGGTTGATACACTCAATTTACTATAAACAATGCTCTGATACCAATCTGTCACACCCCAAAACCATGAACGACGGAAACGTTCTGGGGCGGAGGTCGTCATGTACAGTATCACAACAATGAAAAGTAGCAAACAAGCAATAACATCATCCATTGCATTAATAATATAATTTTCATACAATTATGTTCTGTCAAATTATGATATACACTAAAGTATAAATCAAAATGAAAGATGAGTCTTGAACGAGCACCATCTTCTCTAAACCTTGCATCAGTACCTGTCTACTGTTGACCTGAGGATACAAGTTATTTTGAAAGAGAGTATCAGCTTTAAAGATGGTGAGATCGTAAGTATTTTAGTGTCTTAAATTGTATGTAATTATTTGTATGTATGTGAAATTTAAGTATTTGTATGTATATGAGCTATAAGTATGAAAATGTTTTGAACATCCTCGAAAACCATATGCTTCCTACTAAAAGTATCCTTCTACCAAGGCATCTAGTATATGTGTGTGTCTCTTGTAAGAGTGTGTATTTTCCCAAATCTAACTATCATTAACCAAAAATATAGTATTTACATTACCGTGCTTCGTATGAATGTTCACGAAGTGAATGTAATGGGGAAATAATAATGTACTGTAGTTTTATAATAAGTGACTACTGTTGTACTAACTACCTTAAACCACATGAAATTTAAAGTAACATGTGATCGGCCGGTATCCTGCTATCGACTCAATAGTAAAACGACGTTGTAAGACGTTGTAAGCAATGACATTTGGCACCCGTAGACGTGCAAGTCCCACTGTAGCGAGCATCAAGGTGTAGGATAGTCAATCCAGTATAGATCTATACGCAAACTCATACGCTCCCCGAGCTTTTGGACCCAACAACGGTCATGGCAGGTAGTGCCATCACCCATTTAATGGCTCACATAACTAAATGTAATGTATATGCAATGTATGTGCTAGTTGTATTGTGTGTTCTTCCTCTGTCTAGCCTGTATCTTTGTTTCACATCACTATGTATTATGTTTGTTTCTCATCACTATGTATTATATTTGTTTCTCTTCAGTATGTATTATGTTTGTTTCTCTTCACTATGTATTATGTTTGTTTCTCTTCACTATGTATTATGTTTGTTTCTCCTCACTATGTATTATGTATGTTTCTCATCACTATGTATTATGACTCATTTATGAACTGACTCTTTATATTATTCATTGTTCTAGTAAACGTATTAGTATCTTCCTAAACTACCCATATGGTAGGTTACTTGTAATATAACTGGTACGTATGAACATGGAAGTATACCATTGCTACCCAAGGGTATTGAACTGACTGGAAGAACCTTTATGACTATATATGTACACATGATACATAACTAATATTTAAACGACCTTCGGACGGATACCCGGTACCTCACCAGACCACATCCCAATGGAGAAAAGGAAATATAGAGGCTAGCCTTCCTAAGTCCTTTAAACATTTCTTATATAACTATACATACATAGGCATGCAATTGACAATATAAAAGCATAAAATAAGTTTTTGTAACACCTTTTTAACATGATTTCTATCTAAGAAAAGGTCGACTTGATGTCAGCCTATAAAACGGTTTGAAAGTATTTATTTGATAAAACAGTTTAAGTATAAAGAAACATTTGTTTGAAACACAATTGTAAATGAGTTTGAAATGAAACATATAGTGTATAATGAACAGTTTAATACGGATTTTTAAACATATAAAACGTTTATGAAAATCCTTTGAAGAAAACTGTGTGGTAAAACAGCTAATGAGTAGTAAATCATTTGAATGCTGCTTATTAATCACATGTGATTGATATAATAACTAGCATGATTCTACTTGTATCCCCCCATAAAAACATTTAAAAACATTTATCACATTGATTAAGCGGTATGAACTCACCTGTAGTGAGTGGACCGATGAACTGAGGATGTAGGACTGCTAGGTGTCAAGTGAAGTCTTGAACACACTCTATGATCCTAGTTAACATATAATATTACATATATGTATCCAATTAGTCTTTAAACAACTAATAAACAAAGGTAAGACATCCTAGGGCATGATAAACACTTTGTATAAGTGTTATAAGTGCTAAGGATTGCATCTAAGTGTTGTAGGGCAAGGCTATTGGGTTTTAGGGTTTAAGGGAACCCCTAATATTAGTTTACTCCTCAATGACCATATCCCATTGAGTTTACGGTCGTAAACTCTTGAGTTTACGGTCGTAAGCTCATAACCTTTTGACCATTTGTTGTTTTGAAGTCTTCTAAGCCAACCCAAGCATTCCTACTTCATGTTTTTGATGGGTTTTAGCCATAAGAACTTTCCTATGTGCGCATGCAAAACCCTAATGCTTGGATCTAGGCTTTCTAGTTAAACATGCTTTGAATCCAAGAATTCTAATGACTAATTAGGTATCAGAACAATACTAAATCAGATCTAGAATCATACCTTTGAATCTCTTGTTTGATCTTGTTGTCTTGGAGCTCTAGAGTCACAATTGTCACTCCTCTAATGGCTTACAAACACCAAATACTCGGGAGGATGATTTGAGAGAGAGGAGAGGGGACGAATTCGGCCAGGGGTTCTCTACTTTTGATCAAGTTCCGATTTCCCTTTTCCATAGGGTCTATTTATACTTGTAGACTCCTTAAGGGTTACAACTTTAACCCTAATTGGATAATCTTCTCTTAAAGCAATCCAAATCCATTCCTTAGATAGCCTTGGACGATTTTAAGCTATCCTTAGCTTCTAGAATTCGTCCAACTCCTATTCAATATGGATCTACAGTCTAAAGTTTAACTATCAAACAATTAACAGTTTATACCCTTTTATTTAATTAATCTCTTTAAGTCACCAAATTAATTCTAATTAATTGTATGACTTATATTAATCAAATAACAATATTATTCTTTATATTATTCCCATAATATATTAATAATATTTATTCTCTCTATTAATAAATCATCCTATCAAGTTGCTATGGTGAAGGCAACCCAAATGGACCATGCACAACCGGGTCAAATACTTGCCTAATATAGTTGCAGCCTTAGACAATATTCCAACAGTATCCCACTTGGATAAGTCTAGTAACTATATGCCCAAGTACAATTCGATTTGCAATCGTAGCTCTCAAAGACGCTGTCAAACTCTGATCTAATCACTTTTGTCCTTTAGATAAGGGATCGTATAGTCCTCTGTTAGATATCATGCTGACAATTCTATGGAATGATTAGTCAAGCATTTAGGTTTCTCGATCTCTGATTTCTTTGACATAGAACTTAATCAAACACATCAATTCAGTTCCGACCGGGCCCGACACATAAGTCAAATCAAATCATCGAGCAGCCGAGATATCGCTTTTTCCTTCTTGGGATAAAAGTTACAGATAAACTTCGACTTATATGCATTTACTTATTCATTAATCAACTATACACAACAATGCGTTTTATGACACCGAGTTACTGATGCGTTTTCGCATTATCAATGTACAATCAATTAACAAATAACAAACCATATATCTAGGTTTTAAGACTATCTGATATTATCGTCTTGCGATCACCCTTTTATATCATATTCCATAAGGTGATTCCAGCAACCGCGGGTTTGTTCCAATGCTCAAAACCAGTTCATAAGCACTCATGGACATCGCAACAATCTTTTGCTATGTCTAATACCATTTAGACAATCTACACACCGATTCATGACAATCTTCATTCATATCTACTTCCAACATATGAACGATTGTGGACAATTTAAATAATTCGATTATTCTTAATAAACTCAATTATTCTGGAAGTCAAAACATGCAAAATGAAACAATAGTTAAACAATTTACATAAGATAGTAACATTACTTATAAATAAAACTCCTTTATTTAATCATCAAATGTTAGTTACATTTATCTATTACACGTTTCTAATACTATCTAATCTATGCTAATATCATCCTTCAGCCCAATACTCCTAGCATGCTGCAAGTGCTTAACCCTACTCAGTCCCTTCGTAAGCGGATCTGCTGGGTTATCTTCTGATGATATCCTCTTCACTACGAGTTGTGCTTCTTCTACACGATGTCTAATAAAGTGATACTTTCTGTCGATATGTCTTGATCTACCATGATCTCTCGGTTCCTTGGTCAACGCAACCGCTCCTTCATTATCACAAAAAATCTCCTTGGGCTCCTTTATGGCAAGTACAACTGCAAGATCACCGATGAAGTTCTTCAGCCATATTGCCTCCTTTGACGCTTCGCTCGCTGCAATGTACTCTGATTCGCACGTTGAATCAGCTACGGTTTCTTGCTTGGAACTTTTCCAAGTCACTGCTCCTCCATTCAGGGTAAAGACCCAACCCGACTGCGAACGGTAGTTGTCCCTGTCGGTCTGAAAGCTGGCGTCACTATACCCTCGCACCTTCAAGTCATCACTCCCTCTGAGGACTAAGAACCATTCCTTTGTCCTCCGAAGGTACTTCAGGATATTCTTCACCGCAATCCAATGGGCTCTGCCAGGGTTTCCTTGATATCTACTAACCATGCTCAAAGTAAGGGCTACATCAGGGCGAGTACAAGTCATAGCGTACATGATTGAGCCAACTGCGGTAGCGTATGGTACTCAGCTCATTTCTGCTATTTCAGCTTCGGTACTTGGACTTTGAGTCTTACTCAACTTGGCATTATTTTGTATCGGTAAGTCTCCCTTCTTTGAGTTTTCCATACTAAAACGTTTTAGTACCTTCTCTAAGTAAGTGTTCTGACTAAGTCCAATTAGTCTCTTACTTCTTTCTCTTACTATCCTTATTCCCAAAATGTAAGAAGCCTCTCCGAGGTCCTTCATAGCGAAGCACTTCCCGAGCCAGGACTTAACTTCCTGCAGAGTCGAGATGTCGTTTCCTATGAGTAATATGTCATCGACATATAGAACGAGGAAGCTTACTATACTCCCACTAGCTTTGACATACACACTAGATTCATCTTCGCTTCGTAGAAATCCAAACTCTTTGACTTTCTCATCGAAGCAAAGATTCCATCTGCGAGACGCTTGCTTAAGTCCATAAATGGACTTCTCAAGCTTACACACTCTATTCGGATGCTTCGGATCCACAAACCCCTCTGGCTGAGCCATGTAAACATCCTCAGCCAACTTTCCGTTAAGGAAAGAGGTCTTGACATCCATTTGCCAAATCTCATAATCATGAAATGCGGCAATTGCTAGCATCACTCTAATAGATTTTATCTTCGCAACTGGTGAGAAGGTCTCATCATAGTCAACTTCGGGAGTTTGAGTAAAGCCCTTCGCAACCAATCGCGCTTTATATGTGTGTACGTTTCCATCCACGTCGGTCTTCTTCTTGAAGATCCATTTGCACCCAACGGTCTTACGTTCGAGCATATTATCAACCAAATTCCAAACTTGGTTATCATACATGGATTGGATCTCGCTATCCATTTCCTCTTTCCATTTTCCGGACTCCGGGCCTGCCATGGCTTCCTTATAGCTATTAGGTTCATCAAGATTTATTAGTGTACCATCACTAATATACGTGTCCCCTTCGGTAGTAATATGAAAACCATTGAACTGGGGTATAACTCTAACTCTATCGGAACGTCTAAGAGGTAACGATTCGTCAATCGGTTCAACCGAAGTTTCCTCCTCGGGTTGAGTGCCAGTGGTAGAGGTTCCTTCATCTATCGACTCTTGAATCTCTTCAAGTTCGATTTGCCTCCCACTGTCTCCTTGGCTTATGAGTTCTCACTCTCGGAAAACTCATCTCCTCGCAACGAAGACAACATTGTCCTTCGGTCTATAGAAGAGATATCCAAAGGATTTCTGCGGGTAGCCGATGAAAATACATCGCTCACTTCGAGGTTCGAGCTTGTCGTGAGTATCTCGTCTTACGAAAACCTCGCAACCCCAAACCTTGATATGTGCTAACGAGGGAGCTTTCCCTGTCTACATCTCGTGAGGTGTTTTGGCAACCTTCTTAGTAGGGACTCGGTTAAGGATATGGGCGGCAGTCTCTAAGTCATACCCCCAAAAAGAGATTGGTAGTGAAGCACGACTCATCAGAGAGCGAACCATATCCAATAAGGTTCGATTATGCCTTTCTGCCACACCATTCAACCGCGGTTTCCTAGGAGGCGTCAATTGTGAAACTATTCCACACTCCTTGAGATAATCATGGAATTCAAGACTTAGGTACTCTCCTCCTCGATCAGATCGAAGCATCTTGATTTTGCCGCCCAGTTGATTCTCCACTTCATTCTTGAACTCTTTGAACTTTTCAAAGGTTTCTGACTCTTTCTTGATTAAATAGATATACCCATACCTACTATAGTCATCGGTAAAAGTCACGTAGAAGCGGTTCCCATCCTTCGTGGTTGATCTAGATGGTCCACATACATCGGTATGTATTAGGTCCAATTGACCCTCACCCTTTTCACATGTGCTCGTGAAGGTGATTTAGTCATCTTTCCAAGCAAACAAGACTCGCACGTGTCATCTTCCCTAAGGTCGAATGACTCCAACACTCGATCCTTTTGGAGTTGGGCTATGCGTTTCTTGTTGACATGTCCAAGACGACAATGCCACAAGGATGCTTTATCCATACTAGTGGAAGAATCTATGTTTAAAACATCATTTCCTAAGTTATCAACAATCATAACAGTTTCATAAATTCCATTACATGGTATAGCTTCAAAGTAAAAGACACCATTTAGATAAGCCAAAATAGAACCATTCTCATTATTAAAAGAAAATCTAAAACCTTGTCTAAATAAACCATGAAATGAAATGATGTTTCTAGCCATTTCTAGCCAATAGCAACAATTGTTCAAATCTAAACATAAATTATTCCTAAGCACTAAAGAATACACTCCAATCTTGGTCACAGGCGACGATCTTATGTTTCCCATGATTAGATTGATCCTTCCTTGCTCCACATCCCTACTTCTTCTTAGTCCCTGCACATTAGAACAAATGTGATAACCACAACCGGTATCAAGAACCCAAGAAATAGCATGATTAGAATCGTTAGATTTAATTATGTATATACCTGCGAAAGACGGCTTGATCTTTCCTTCCTTAATGGCTGGTAGGTACTCTGCGCAGCTTCTCTTCCAATGTCCTATCTCATGGCAGTGGTGGCACTCTGCCTCCTTTGGGTTAGGGCATGGCTTGGCAGGATCAACTTTGGTCCCACTAGAAGAGGCACCATCTCGGGTTTTAACCTTACGATAATTCTTAGACGAAGCCTTCCTCTTCTTTCCCTTTCCTTGACGAATAGCCAAGACAGGAGCAGCGGGTGGATTGGGAGTTGGTGCAACAAACTTTTCTTTGAAGTTTCTCTCAGCGACCCTTAAGAGACCTTGGAGTTTGCTTAGGGTGACTTCCTCTTTGTTAATGTGGTAGGTCATCCTAAATTGATTGTACATCGGAGGCAAAGAGTGAAGCACCATGTCGATCGCCAAGTCTTTCCCAATGTCAACATTTAACTTGCGAAGGCGGTCGACATACCTTTGCATCTTTTGCAAGCGCACGGTAAGAGACTCTCCATGACCACACACACTCCATCGAACTATGATAAACAATGAATCACCCTTTGCCACCTTTGCTTAGAACAAATTAGTGTGCCGGTAAACCACACACGCTCCACTAACTTCTTAGCAAGGGTGCAAAGTGTAATTTCATGGGATTGCATCAATTCACTTTTCCTAAAGTAACTAAGATTGGAAAATTTTAAAAAAAGTGTAGTTACTTTGTATTACTTATTATACATTTAATGAGAGGATGAGGTTGCCCTATCCTACCCGTTTGGCTAACGACCCTCCACCGATCAAGCAAGCGGTGGGTGTGAGTGTACACCCATTAAGCGCCATTTTATAGGCCGCAACCTTATACCCACCTTATAGATCGGCTTCGTGAATGAGGCCTACTAATGGTAAGACTAGCATTTTATTTATACATATATATACATATTATTCTTGTAATATTATATTAGTATAGGGTTGTATTTTAAACCTTTTAAAAACTAGGGTTTGAAATTTAAATTGCCTAAATTAAAACTTTTAATCACGAAATATAAATTTCGAAACTTAAGGACAACTTTTAAACATTTAAAACATAGAGGATAAAATAACAAATAATTTTAATTAACAATTAATTTCCTAATTATCTATATTTGATTTATTCAAGATTTCTTACAAGATAATTACCAAAATAATCAAAATAATTAATTAATTATCATATAAGGAAATAAAATATATTATTATTTGATAAATATCTCTAATTAGATCAAGATTATAGTCATATATATCAAAAAACGGATTAGGGTTGATCTAATATGATTAAGGTAAGTTTCCTTAAGATAACCATGAAGAAATCCCGAATCTAGCCATTCCTAACGCTTAGACTCGCCGAGTGCACCAAGGGACTCGCCAAGTCTGGCCAACTCGCCGAGTCCACTATGGAACTCACCGAGTCCATGACTCAGAAACACAAAAATCGAATTTTGCAGTTAAGTTTCAAACAAATAAGCAACAATTTAATGAAAACCAAGCTAGTCTCTGATACCACTGATGGGTTTTAGCCATAAGAACTTTCCTATGTGCGCATGCAAAACCCTAATGCTTGGATCTAGGCTTTCTAGTTAAACATTCTTTGAATCCAAGACTTCTAATGACTAATTAGGTATGAGAACAATACTAAATCAGATCTAGAATCATACCTTTGAATCTCTTGTTTGATCTTGTTGTCTTGGAGCTCTAGAGTCACAATTGTCACTCCTCTAATGGCTTACAAACAACAAATAGCAAGGAGGATGATTGGAGAGAGAGGAGAGGGGAGGAATTCGGCCAGGGGTATTCTAATTTTGATCAAGTTCCGATTTCCCTTTGCCATAGGGTCTATTTATACTTGTAGACTCCTTAAGGGATACAACTTTAACCCTAATTGGATAATCTTCTCTTAAAGCAATCCAAATCCATTCCTTAGATAGCCTTGGACGAATTTAAGCTATCCTTAGCTTCTAGAATTCGTCCAACCCCTATTCAATATGGATTTACAATCTAAAGTTTAACTATCAAACAATTGACAGTTTATACCCTCTTATTTAATTAATCTCTTTAAGTCACCAAATTAATTCTAATTAATTCTATGACTTATGTTAATCAAATAACAATATTATTCTTTATATTATTCCCATAATATATTAATAATATTTATTCTATCTATTAATAAATCATCCTATGAAGTTGCTATGGTGAAGGCAACCTAAAAGGACCATGCACAACCGGGTCAAATACTTGCCTAATATAGTTGCAGCCCTAGACACTATTCCAACAGTTTTAGCCTTAGGAAGTGTTTTGTGGCATCAATACACTCCTAAATGGAGTTTACAGTCTATGGACCATTTCTCCATGATTTTACTCCCGTAAACTCTTATGGACTAAGGTATTTTGATGTTTTCAAGTTCTAAACACTTCAAGGTAATAGCCTAGGTTAGATTCTAGGCAAAAGGAAGGAGTATGGGCCATTTATACCCACTTTGGGGTGTTTACAGTTTTGGGAGATCCCCAAATCGTAAACACATATAAATGAGGGATTTTGGTGGTTTTCATGTGCTATACACATCAAGGAAGGATTCTAAGTTAATACCCAAGGCTTAGGATAAGATAAATCACACTTTGGCACACTTTAGCACCTTTATTTGGGGTTCACGGTCCAAGAACTCCTTGGACCGTAAACTCCATGATCTTGTTGTTTTTGGGAAATTTTCTTGATGTATGATAAGTTAATAAGCTGATCAATACACTAGGGTTGGAGTACTTACTAGTTAGAAGCTTGAAAAGGTGCTAAGGGCCCAAGAACACTAGTGTGTGTTCT
Source organism: Lactuca sativa (assembly GCF_002870075.4). Taxonomy (NCBI): domain Eukaryota; kingdom Viridiplantae; phylum Streptophyta; class Magnoliopsida; order Asterales; family Asteraceae; genus Lactuca; species Lactuca sativa. The sequence goes on along the minus strand of NC_056625.2, from coordinate 296,033,678 downwards.
TGGTGTTTTGGAAATCTAGTCAAAACACATAAATGGATGGATGAAAAGGTGTACAATCACTAGTTTAAGTGATATACTAACTTGAAAGAGCTAGAAACACTTACTAGATTGAAGATATTGAACAAAAACTTGGATGATACTTGAGAGAGTTTTGGAGTTTACTCTTGAGTTTACAAATGCGAAATGAAGTGTCTTGGGGAGTAAACTCATGCTTAAGCATGAGTTTACGGTTTTTGGGGTAAATTAAGCCCCAAATATAAAAGTTTGGCCGGGAACTTCTAAGCTACATGGTATTCGCGGTTTTGAAATTTCAAGACTCGAGTCGACACATCCTTTCACCCGTGCGTTTAAAGATTAATTATTAAAATAATCAAACAAACTTTAAAATTTTATAAAAACCAATAAAAGTGAACTTGACTTATAATTTGAAATGATTGACTCTAGGGTTTTACCGAATGAAGATTTCGGGTTGTCGCAATATACACACAGATTATATTTTGAGAATTTATCCCAAGCATATTAAATGTTTCAAGACAATGCCTTGCATTTGGTGATGAAGATGCTGCAATAATTGCTTTTGAGATATTTGATGAAACTATTTTAACAAAATAAAAAAAATAAAAAATTATTTTTTTCAAGATCTTATAAACCCGAATAAAAGAGTCAAAATTTTATAGAAGGGTTGAATTATATGTGGCCAAACTAGCCAACTTTGTTCTGAAATTATTGAACTCCTCTTGAGAGGCATTTCCATCAATCTAAGTATGTACTTCCTTTTCAGCACATTGATGAAGCCTTTGTAAACCAGCCTCTGCTTCACCTGCGAGGGCAATATGGTTATTTACCACTTAATTTATTTTGAGACACATACACATATACATACCTTGTAGATACTCAAAAAACTATCTTTTTGCTACTTTTTGCTCAGGTAGGTAATACCCATATGGATATGTCCATTTTAACACATGCCAACATTCAACCATCTGCAATAGAAAACCGTCATTTAAAACAATAAATCATTTATAATAAAAGTATATATTAAAATTTAAATATAAGTAAGCAAGCATATACCTGCAACCAAGCTTCCAGAATAAATTTCAATTGTGTCTTGGGTTGGCATTGCCTCTCACTAAGTTTTGCAAGCTGAAATTTTACCAAATGTTAATAAACCTAATAAAATACTAAAAAAAAGACTTTTTAGTTTTTAATATAATATTACCAAAAAAATAATGGAATTCTAACTTACATGAACTGTTTGTATCTATAGTAAATCCGCAAGTGCTTTTTGCCTCGACTGTTATTGTCAAAAAAAGAAACAAAGTATTATGTATCAGAAACATAAATTTACAAATATATAGAAAATTATAATTATGCCATTGTATACTGATTGGTTAGTAGCCTAATGTTCATAATAGTGAGCTTATATCTCTAAAGAGTTCTTTTCCATTTCTCTTCTACGTTTAGATTCATCATACTACAAATGGAAGTGGAATGAATTACAAGACTAAACATTTGAGACTTTAAAAAATGAATAATTCTAATGTTTTATTGAATTTAGAGTAAAATATAATTAGTTTCATTACATAATGTTTATAATTCATGCATGTTTATAACTGCATTTGCAAACTTGTTCTAACATCAAACCCACAAGTATTATTTAAGTGTTTAATTATGGTTGTGCCCCTGAACAATTATGTATTAGCATCCATAAGACTTTTTTTTCTCATTTTAGTTAAGATTCATAAAGATACTTATGTTCTAGCTGAATATAAATAAGTCTTTCTAGTAGCCCCACCCTTATCTTTAGCAACATAATTAATTACATTAGCATCTAATGTAATTCGGTTCTGCTTACAGTAAGTTGTTGCCTGTAATGACCCTAAACTCCTTAAAAAACTTCAAATTCAAAAAGAAGATCCACAAGAACTGAAGATAGAATACAGCGGGATAGAGGGGAAGGTTAAGGGGCTCAATTTAGCTTTACAAAGTTGAGGAAATTATCTTAAAAACATCAACAGTAATGAGGAAGATGCAAGCCACTATATCTAGAAGTTTTGGAGAGAATGAGACTCAAGCAAAAGCAAACACATAGAGAGTTTTTGGCACGTAGTAAGCTAGATAATGCAATTGTATATAAATTTTTCTTCTCTTGAGTTCATTTTTAATAACATTTACTCACTATTGAAATAATTATTTGTATTTGACATATTAGTGAAATGAATTATTTTTGTTATTTATGGTTTTTTATTTTGTATTATGAGATTTTTAATGTATTATTTAATTTGAAAATTAGGAAATTTATTAAAACATATAATTTTTAAAACATTTAACTTTATGAAATGCAAATATGTGTGTCGTCTTTCTTTATGACAGGGGCTTTAATGATACCCAATGCGCGTCGTAAATGTAGGTCGTAAGGTTACGACACGCAAATGTGTATCTTCTTCTTTATGAAAGGGCCTTCCTTGACACGAATTGCGTCTCGTAAGAGCGCGTCGTAAATGCGCATCGTAAATAGACAACGCGCAAAAGCACGTTGTCTCTCGTTATGTTAGGGCCTTCCCTGACGTGCATTTGTACGTCGTCTGAGTGTTGTACAACACACAATGCGCGTCGTAAAAAGCGGTTTTTCTCGTAGTGTTAAGAGCTTAGTGCCCTAAGTGTTGCACCTCAAATGGTTCACACAACACCAAAAACCCTTGTGTCACACCCCGAAAACCGAAGGCGGAAACATTTCCAGGGTTGAGTCCACGTTGAGTATCAAATCCAATGCACATAGTAAGTAAAGTAAACAACCATTACATTACATATATAAAAGTTTACATTTGTTTCAAAAGTATAGTTGTACAAGTGATACATAATATATATGAACAAAATGAAACGAGTCTTCTACACATTCCGTCTTTGCCAAAAGGGATCATCGGGTACCTGTCTAACATGGACATGAGAATACAAGCAATTTGAAAATCAGCATAACGCTGGTGAGTTCATAAGCGGTTTTGTTTTGTGAAAAATGTATAAGTTCCTTTTTGTTTCCGAAACTGTTACACACCAAGAAAATCCCATATTTTCTTAAAAGTTGGTTATTGAATCCCAAAATGTAATGTAAAGTTGTACACTGAAAACATGTTTACTCTTATGAAATGTAAAGTTATCTGGTTTGTTACACTTTTCTAGTTATCCTTGTGAAATGTATTAGTTTTAACACGTATATAAAACTAATATTTACAAATTAAATTAATTACTTTATTCATTATTACTATTAAGTAAATCTCTGCTATCCTAATTGCGAGTTCCATAACCATACGATAGACTAGATATGGCAATAAGTAATCCACATCACCTTATGACTTTCGTCACCCTTGAACCATTTTGGTCCGACTATAGCTAGCAGCCAGGTGCGGAGTATTCAGCCCCGTATAGATCTATACACTCAAGTCATGCTCCCTATCTATGAGATTTTGGTTACGGGTGCGGTCCTCCGCTCACGTATGTCTTTGGAGTGTTTACCGAGGATGTGTCTCTAATTATATATGATTAACAAATTTACTAGTAATAATACGATTATCCTCCACTCGCATATCTCTGTGGAGTGTTCACCGAGGACAAAACAGTGTACTAACTTTTATGGTAATGGTTCAAATGCCATGCTTTTAACTGATAAAATATGGAAAACCATTTGTGAAATATATAAAAAATAACAGTTTATAACCCATTTCATAAATATATGTTTACGTGTTCTGCATGATCAAACGGTTATCAGTTATAACAATCAGTGTTAAAAGCATATGAGATATGAAACACACACATGTAAAACAAGTTTTGAGTACAAGTAATCCCTTGTACTTTGCTTGTATTCCCCCTGAAAACAGTGAAAAAGGGTAGGGGTATGAACTCACCAGACGAGAAAACGCGACGTTTTGGATGTTAAGTGTTGGTTCGGGGCTTGATAACACGCGAGGTTCCTATGTAATATGAAATAATATCCAAATGTATCTAATTAGATTTTAAATCACTAATTAGATAGGATAATACACTCCAATGAGCGAAAACACTTCAAAACAAGTGTTTGGAGTGACCCGGGTGACATCTACGGACGTGTAGGACTTGGGAAATGAGTTTACTCTTCAAGAGTAAACTCCTTATGGAGTTTACGACCCTATACACTACATACACATGATTTCACGGCCGTGAGCTCATGGTTGGGGGTTTATGGTGCTAATTGGCATGCTAACACTTGGGAAAATTATCTAGGATTTGATCTAGGGCCTTGCAATGGATTAAACTCACTTAAGGACCATTTATTGCAGTTTACGGTAGAAAACATGGATTTTACGGCCGTAATCTCCCCCATGCCCATTGGTTAATTTATTTGGTGATGCTAGGACAATCACATGTGATTCAAAGTATTTTTCCAAGCCTTGGGATGAATTTTGGGCACCATTTAAGCTATGTAAAGGAGTTTACGGCCCTGGAACTTGTTCTAGGGGAGTCATGGCTGTAAACATTCAAATGGAAGGATTTCACCATGTTTAAGGTCCTTAAACTAATTTTGGTTGGTTCTAGGATTTATTCCAAGGCTAATGGTGTGTTTACATGGATTTTTAACACTTGAAAATGAGTTTACCACCCATGAATGATGATTTTACGGCCCAAGCATCTTATTGGGCAGTAAACTCATGTTTGTTCCTCAAAATCCATGTTTAGGGTGTTCTAAGTCTGGAATGGTAAGCCATATAGTCGTATCTAAGTCCCAAAATTGGTTTGGAGGGGTTTAATTGCTCAAAAACCCAAATTTACTTGAGTTTACGGCCCAAGCATGCTCCATGGCCGTAAACTCATGATGATGGTCCTTTTTCAATGTTTAAACACGAACTTGAAGGCCTAAGAGGTTGAACAACAAGTTAGGGATGTTACTTCAAAGATTTGGAGCCTTAAATCAATGTTTTGGACCTTGAATCTTTGATTGAGGAGAGAGGTTAGAGAGAGTAGCGAGAGGGAGAAAAAGCTTCAAATGGAAGCTTAGATCACTTTAAATAGTGTTCATGATTTGGACACGGTGGAATTCTACCCGATACCGACGTTATACAGGGCTTTTGGTCGCCCCCGATCAAGTTGTCGTAACCCGATATGGTAGATTCTAAAATTTTTCCGATTACTAATGTGGGGTGTTAGAATGAGTTCTAAATGTGTTTGGACTCCCATTAAGTGGTAATATCAAACTCAAATTAATGGCTTAACTAAATAGTGAAATTGGAAACGAATTTGAAAACGGCGAATGGATTATCGAAAAGGGTTACGAAAAGGATTACAAATGATGGTACGAACTTCGGGTTGTTACATTATCCCCGTGTTAGAGGGAATTTCGTCCCAGAATTCAGAATTAAGATACAAATCATGGATCTGGAAAGAGATGCGGATACTTCTGTTTCATTGAGTCTTCACACTCCCAAGTGAATTCCGGTCCCCGCTTGGCGTTCCAGCGAACCTTCACTATCGGGATGCGGCTTTGCTTTGTGCGTTTGATCTCTCGATCCATGATTTCGATCGGTTCCTCCATGAAGTTCAAGTTTTCATTGATCTCGATCTCGTCTAAGGGAATCATTAAGGTTTCATCGGATAAGCACTTCTTGAGATTTGAAACATGGAAGACGGGATGGATGTTACTGAGTTCATGGGGTAAACGAAGTTTATAGGATTCCGGACCAATCCTGGCGAGGATCTGGAAGGGTCCAATGTACCTTGGATTAAGTTTCCCACGCTTTTCGAAGCGTACCATACCTTTCCAGGGTGAGACCTTCAACAGGACACGGTCTCCAACCTGGAATTCCAGAGGTTTCCGTCTGTTATCAGCGTAACTCTTTTGGCGATCACGTGAAGCTTTCAATCGTTCTCGGATTTGGATGATCTTCTCGGTGGTTTCACGGATGATTTCAGGACCAGTGAGAGCACTATCGGGGACACGACTCTTGGCTAGCTGTGTGTCCCCTACTTCGGCTCGGCACAGAGGGGATCTGCACTTGCAACCGTAGAGGGCCTTAAATGGAGCAGCCTTGATGATAGTGTGGTAACTGTTGTTTTATGAAAACTCAATCAAGGGCAGATGTGTGTCCCACGACTTTCCGAAATCAATGACACACGCTCTAAGCATGTCCTCCAGGGTTTGGATAGTTCTCTCACTCTGTCCATTGGTCTGAGGATGATAAGTCGTGCTCATGTCTAGTTTGGTTCCAAGAGCCTTCTGGTGAGACTGCCAGAATTTTGAGGTAAACCTGTTATCTCGATCAGAGATAATGGACGCAGGCACACCGTGCCTTCGAACTACCTATTGGATGTAAATTCGTGCGATTCTTTCCATCTTGAATGATTCTTTGATCGGAATGAAGTGAGCGGACTTTGTCATACGATCGATAGTTACCCAAATGGTGTCTTACCCAACCGGACACTTGGGTGACTTGGTAATGAAATCCATGGTAATCATCTCCCATTTCCATTCGGGTATCTCGGGCTACTGGAGTAGACCTGAGGGTTTCTGGTGCTCATCTTTAACTTTGGCGCAAGTCAGACACTTGCCCACGAACGTAGCTATCTTAGCTTTCATGTTTGGCCACCAGTATTGCTTCTTGAGATCCAGGTACATCTTATCCGAACCTGGGTGAACAGAGTATCTGGTCTTATGTGCTTCCTCCATGACAATCTCCCTGGATCCTCTGGACTTTGGGATCCAGATTCGGTCCATGAAGCAGTAGACTCCGTCACCTCTGATCTCAAGTTTCCCCTCAAGGCTTCGATTGATACATTCTCGGGTTTGAGGGCTTCTGACTGGGATTCTCGGATTTGCATGAATAAGTGGGAATGGATAGTCATCGTTAGGGTCTTCACTTGTCTGCTTGAACTCTCTTTTCGGCTAAGGGAATCTTCTACCACATTGGCCTTGCCGGGATGGTAACGGATTTCACACTCATAATCACTTAGTAGTTCTACCCATCGCCGTTGCCTCATGTTCAAGTCTTTCTGATCAAAGATGTGCTACAGGCTCTTATGGTCTGTGAAGATCGTACACTTGGTCCCATAGAGATAATGTCTCCAAATCTTCAGTGCAAAGACTACAGCTCTTACTCCAAGTCATGCGTGGTATAGTTGACCTTGTGTGCTTTCAGCTGTCTAGAGGCATAACCAATTACTTTTCCTCTTTACATAAGCACACAGCCTAAGCCTTGATTAGACGCATCACAGTAGACAACAATGTCCTCTGTCCCTTCGGGTAGGGACAAAACAGGCGCGCTACACAAGACTTGCTTTAATGTTTGGAACGCTGCTTCTTGCTTTTCACTTCAACAAAAGGGTACGCCTTGCTGTGTTAGAGTGGTTAAGGGATTGGCGATCTTGGAAAAGTTCTGGATTAATCTCCGATAGTAGCCGGCATGACCCAAGAATTGATGGATTTCTGTGGGTGTCTTCGGTGCCGACCAATTCTCTATCGCTTTAATCTTGGACGGATCCACGTGAATACCCTCCTCGCTTACTACATGACTGAGGAAAGTTACCTTCCGAATCCAGAATTCACACTTGGAAAATTTCACGTACAACTTCTCGGATCTGAGGGTTTCCAACACTAGCCTCAAGTGCTGTTTCTAATCTTCTTCGCTTCTGGAGTAGATAAGGATGTCGTCACTGAATACGATGACGAATTTGTCCAGAAAAGGGCGACACACACGGTTCATCAGTTCCATGAACACTGCCGGTGCGTTGGTTAGACCGAAGGGCATCACTACAAACTCGTAGTGTCCATAGCGAGTCCTGAAAGCTGTTTTGGAAACATCACTCTCATGAACTCGTAGTTGATGGTACACTAACCGAAGGTCTATCTTTGAGAAGTAGCTGGCTCCCTAGAGTTGATCGAAGAGGTCATCTATTCGCGGAAGAGGATATCGATTTTTGACGGTCTACTTCTTTAGCTCACGATAATCGATAGACATCCGAAAGTATCCATCTTTCTTCTTTACAAACAATACCGGAGCTCCCCAGGGTGAGGAACTCGGTCTTATGAATCCTTTACAAAGCAGCTCATTGAGTTGACTGGATAACTCCTACATTTCTGCTGGAGCTAAGCGATACGGAGATTTCACTACGCGGGTAGCTCTAGGAATTAGGTCAATGCGGAACTCGACCTGACGTTCAGGAGGAATTCCTGGAAGCTCTTCAGGAAACACATCAGGAAAGTTACAGACTTCGGGGATGCTCGCAAGGTCTTTAACTTCCTGTTTCTCATTGATTATATGGGCTAGGAATTCTTGGCATTCCTTTCGCAAGAGTTTCTGAGCTTTGATGCCGGAAATGATGCGAAGGTTGGAGCTGAGTTTATCGCCATAGATTATAAGAGTTTGACCCGAAGGAAGGTTGAGACGGATGGCTTTTTCGAAACAATGGGTATCAGCATGATTAGGACTCAACCAATCCATGCCAATGATGACATCAAAGCTCTTTATAGAAACTGGCATAAGATCGATGGGAAATGAATGGTCATTCAGGGTAAGGGTACAACCTACAAACACCTCGCTGGCGCATTCCTTCTCACCGTTAGCCATCTCGACGGTAAACGTTTCGGTTAATGGTTGGGAATATGGTTTAAGATTATGTTTGAACGCATGAATAACAAAGCTTCTTTCAGCACCCGAATCGAAAAGAATACTAGCATATGAGTTGTCGAGAAGGAATGTACCCGAAACAACGGTGGAATCGGCGACTGCCTCCTCCCGTCCCATGGCTAGGACTCTTCCAGTATTATCAACTATAGTCCTTTTAGCGCAGTTCCTTTTGAAATTCCCGGCCTCTCCACAGTTATAGCAGGTTTGTCCAATACCTGCTCCCGAAGATTGATTGGCTGATTAGACTGGAGCTTTGCAGAATCAGACTGTGTGCCCCTTTTTACCACAGTTGGTACATGACAGATCACGGCAGGGGCCAGGGTTATGGTGTTATTTGCACTTGTCACACATGGGAAGATTACTAGCATATATGCTAGTGGGTGTTTGAGTTCTAGATCCCGCAATAGAAGCAACAGCAATGGGGTTAGTAGCAACATGGACTGTTACAGTCTATTGCTTCTTTGAGGATCCCTGGGAAGATTGACCCTTCTTCTTCTTCCATAACTTCCTTTTCTCACCACTCCTCTTAGTCGGCTCAGGAGTGGTAGTGGTTTCCTCAACATCATCACTGTGATCGATTAAGGTCTGGGCTAAGCTCTTGGCACTGTCATAAGTATCCGGACGTGCAACTAAGACATTTCCCTTTGTTGGTTGGGTCAGCCCCCAGATGAACCTTTCTATCTTCATACTTTCAGGAGTAACCAATCCCGGGCATAGGAGTGAATGATCATCGAATCTAGAAGTGTATGCAGCAATATCAGAACCTTTCATCTTTAGGTTCCAGAGCTCGTGCTCTAATTTCTGTATTTCTCCCCGAGGGCAGTACTCAGCTATGAGGAGTTCTTTCATGGCTTCCCAGCCCATGGCGTTGGCTACAGGTAGGGTCAGGGATTTGACTCGGCCATTCCACCAAGTCAGAGCTTTATTAATAAAGGTACAGGCTGCGAATTTCACTTTATCGTATTTAGAGCAAGCACAGATTTCAAAGATGGATTCGATTTTCTCGAACCATTAGGAAAGGGAAATGACACCTCCAGTGCCATCGAAGGATGTAGGTTTTGCGTTCATGAAGTCCTTAGGAACCTTCCTTTCGGTGTCCCTGATTGCTTTCTTGGTTATGAGTTTGAGTACCATCTCCCGAACCACCGGTGTTCAACTGGGACATAGCATCTGCCACCGCGGCGGTAACAGCTGCCTGAAATACCACGGGGTCAATTTCAGGAGGAGGTGGTGGCGGAGGGTTGTTGGTCTTTGAGTTGGCTCTCTTTCTTGGAGGCATCTTGATCTAATAAGATCAAGAAAGAGAGGATGATAAGTCCTCTAAATCGAATCGAGAGATATGACAGATATATATATATATATATATATATATATATATATATATATATATATATATATATATATATATATATATATATATATATATATTCCGAATAAGCGATAAAGCAGGAAAGAGTTATCGAAGCAGACAAATTATCGCTAAAGGATTGATCAAGGAACCATGCGTGAACAGGGATTTCTACAAAGGATTGGCTCAAGAAATACTCCCATAGTATTTCATGATTTGCTTACGACACTGGCTCGATGTTTGTGATATTAGGGTAAGTTTTAGGCATGCCGCGTACCACAGTCACTCCCAAGCACATGTTCGCCGTGTCTCGAATGAATATAGTTGACCAGGCTATATTGATCCTAGACACGACTACATAACTGTCCAAGTTTAACCGCAGTACACAACACCCATTTACTTATGTTTTGTTCTTCTTGTAGTTACGGATCTTGACGGTTCGGTATACTTGTATACTTTTGAAATACTTATATTTTGAAGGATTCTTTTAATCCAGAGCACTTAGGCCCTTTAGTGTTTATAGTCTTATACCATGTAAGGTTTGGTATACTTTATTCGCTATAAACAAGGTCTCTGATACCAATCTATCACACCCCGAAAACTGTGACAACCCGAAATTTCCATTGGTACGAACAATATCTATTCATAGAAGTCAGTCCAATTTCAGTGATTTTCAGACTTTTCCGAACAAGTTTGTGTACATTAGGGCTTACACTTTACGAGATATCAGGAGAGTGGATGCTCCTGGGTTTGTGAAATTTGAACATTTCAAGTTTCATAATGTTAGAGTCCAAGTTCGAGAATAGAAATATTTTCTGTCAAAATAATTCAGGACTATAAATAGTTTTATGAATTAAATTAATTCATTATTCATAATTCCAACTAGAGAAAAGCCATTTTCTCTCTGACGGATCTTCGGGTTTTTATCCCAGATTGTGAGTAACTCTTTCTAGTATTGTTAGAATACATATTAGATGCTTAAAACATAATTTAGATGGCTAAATCATTAGATCTAGGAGTTTACTCCCCAAGGTGTTCTTGGGCGGTAAACTCCCGAAACGAAGCCAAAAACTGACATTGGTGCTAGGATAAGGCCTTAGAACATTAGGTATACATGTTAGGGACATGAAAACATGCACAAATCCACCCAAGATTGGGAGTTTACGGCCCAGAACTCTCTTAGGCCGTAAACTCCATTTCCTAGCCCTAAATGGTGATTTGAGGACTTAAGGACTTTAAGGCTTGCATCTAGGTTATTTTTCCAAAGTAGCTTAAGGTCTTAAACACATCAAATGACACAAATGAAAGTGAGTTTACGGCCCAGAACTCTCCTAGGCCGTAAACTCCATGTAAATGGTCACTATGGGTGTTTTCATGACACCTAAGGCCCTAGACCTTTACAAGAAATTGTACCCACTAAATGGAAGGACCAAACCACACCAAAATCACCTAACCAAGTGAGTTTACGGCCAAGACATGGTTCTTGGGCCGTAAACTCCTAAAAAGGGCACTAAGGTGTGCCTAATGCCTTCATATGCTAGGATTAAAAGTCTAGAACACATCCCACTAGTACAAGAGGCTTGAAAGCAACCAAGGAATCACCCTAAGGGAGTTTACGGCTGTAAACTCAAAGGGGAAATGTCCTTGAGGCCGTAAACTCCTATTTGGAGTACTTCTAGACCTTAAACCCTTCCAAGGACATAGCCACTAAGTTAGAATAATTCTAGAAAGCAAATGGGACTTCAAAACACACCAAACACACATGTTTGGGAGTTTACGGCCGTAAAATCAAGAGTTTACAACCGTAAACTCCATGTGTGATGGTTTAAGGAGAGTAAACTCTCATATAGGGTCCTTTGGAAACCCTAAACTCAAGTACCCTGTCCCACAATAGCTTAGACGAAGTCCTTATGGCTTAAAACACTTATATAAAGTGTTAGCTATGTCTAGGATGTCTTAAACATTATCAATTAGTCCTTTGTGTCTAATTGAGTGCATATATGTGTGATTATATGTACATTAGGATCGTAGTGTGTGCACAAGTCCTCGCTTGACACCTAGCAATCCGATACCGTTCAGTTCATTCCAATCACCAACCACAGGTGAGTTCATACCCCTTAATCAATGTTTTAAAGGATTTTAAATGCTTTAACGGGGGGAATACAAGTAGAAAACAATAAGTTATTAAATCAATTTTATGTATTTTATAACTGTGTTTTCACTCAGTAGATTTCACATATTTCAAAAGGAGTCACAGGAAATGGTTTTCTATCTTAAAATACTTGGATAATAGAAGTATTAGTCTTGAAATGTATAATGACTTCAAGTCACTTTAAATTATTGTTCAAAACTCCTAGATATCTTGCAAAACCAGTATATTTTACCTTTTTGAATCAGACTATACTTATACGTATATGTTCATTTATATGATAGAGATTATAGTTTTGATCCTTCGTTCAGTTTCCCGCACCCGGGCGTTGCGAGGGTGCATGAACCTACTTGAACAACCACATACTTTCCAGTTATCTATCATAGGGATAGTCAGAAGATATCAAACAAGAGTCAGTTCATTCATGAGTCCATACTAATGCCTTACATGATACATGAGTACATGTACTTAGGATTATATGATACATGGATATGTTTACATATACTTACCTGTTACATGAACACACTTACATGAATACCATACAGGGACACTTCTTCATAGGTGCATTATCCTGTATTTACTTACCTTGGATACTTGAACTTAGATCTAAGAGGATGATTTATTACAATTTACTGTGTAAATTGTCTTTCCTATCCCCGTCCAATGGGATGTTTCGGCGGGACTTACCATTCCGAATCTCACTGATTAGCACTAGTGGTCGATGACGTCTACGGATGTCTAAGGTAGTCACTTGATTTGTAGTCAGTGACGGGACTAACTATCCCTCTGTCCACTGTTGCAACAGTGGATGAGATGTGAATCTTCGGAGGATCATTAGGTTGACGATCTGCATCAAGAGATCGATTCAGGGACTAACCCTCCTTCCACCCTGATGCTGCTACAGAGGATGAGGGGACACTCTTCGAATGTTCCTTAGGGTCTATCTTTCGCTTCAGCGATGTCGTGTTTGTCCTGGTAATCCAAGACAATAACACTTACATGATTATATTTTCCCTGTTTACTTTATTTTGTGATTACTTTCACATAAACGAGGAGTTAGACTAAGTGCTTTAGTACTAGTCAATAGAAAGGAAAAACTATACTTCATTCATACAAAACATTCGAGTTTTGGTAGAAGACTACACTTCATTCATACAAAACATTCGAGTCTTGGTAGATATGAAAACATTCGAGTCTTGGTAGAAGACTACACTTTATTCATACAAAACATTCGAGTCTTGGTAGAAGACTACCCTTCATTCATACAAAACATTCGATTCTTGGTAGAAGACTACCCTTCATTCATACAAAACATTCGTGTCTTGGTAGAAGACTACACTTCATACATTCAAAACATTCGAGTCTTGGTAGAAGACTACATTTCATACTTATAGAAAATAAGGGTTTTTCTAGGGATTTCATACTTACCTCAACATTTTCACTTAAAGGTTTACATGGCATTCATAGCAGATTTTCACAAACAAAGCAATGACACTTATATACTTATGAACTCACCAGCTTTAAAGCTGATACTCTCTTTCAAAATAACTTGTGTTCTCAGGTCGCCAGTAGACAGGTACGGAGGACAGGTTTTGAGAAGACGGAGCAGTCAACTCTCGTCTTTTATTTTGATTGTATATTTTTGGTGTCTTATTACAATGAAAGAACACACATGTATAAAACTTTACTTATAATGCAATGGATGATGTTGTTGCTTGTCTATTATATTACACTGTTATGATACTGTACATGACGTCCTCCACCCCTGAACGTTTCCGCCGTTTGTGGTTTTGGGGTGTGACAGATTGGTATCAGAGCATTGTTTATAGTGAATATAGTATATCAACCCATAAAAGATATACTAACTATAAATACATGGGATTAAAACACTAAGAGTTATACATTTAAATAATAAAATATTTAACAAAGTATACGTGCCTGCATTCATACTAAACTCAGTGTCACAACGACAAGAACAAAAGTATTACGATTGTTGAATATCACAAGTAAGCCTGGGGATATATAGTCAGTCTTGGGAATGGCATAGCCTGATCAACTATGCTGGTCCGAGGAGTGATTAGAATATGCCCAAGAATGGTTGTGATGTGACAACAAGTCTAAAAACTTACCAACACAACCATAAAGAAATACCATATGGGTATTTGATCTTACTATAATTATCTTAGCTAGTTCGTCTATTTTAGCTATTTCTTATATCCCTTTTCTCGCGTAGATTAAGATGGCTGGATTTCACCATGGCGATCCGTACTTTTCCGAACCAAGGCAATGCTGGTTGGCTAGAGGCAGAGCCAGAAGATGATCACCCAATCCCTTTGGATGATCACCATGCTGAGGGCTTTTCCGATAGTTCTGACTCGGAGCCAGAAGTCAACAACCTACCCCCGGCTGCTCAAAACCCAAACCTAAACCCTCGCCCTGTGTTTCAAGGACCCACACCTTTGTGGGCCATTAACTTGACTGAATGGAGTCAGGAACAAGGTCAGCCCATTCCCTACAATGGCGACCGAAGTTTCTACAACCTCACTGAAGGAGGTTCTGCTAATAGAGTCCTACCAATCATGGTGCGTAGGATTTCTCGGAACACGATAATGGCTCAAGCGACTATCAATCAAGTTTTGGAAGTTGACGCCAACTCTGGTGTTAACATTGTCCACATTCGCCGACTAGAGTCTGCTCATGAAAGGACTCTGGTCCGCAATGCAAATCTGCAAAGGGAACTTGCTGAAACCCGAGCTGAAGTTAGAGAACTTCGAGCTCAACAAACAAGGTCAGACAGGCGTATAAGGGACATCGAACGCCTACTGACAGGATCGAGGACTCATGCTAGTCGTTCTCGTCGCCAATAGAATCTCGTCGACTCATCTTTTGGATATAACCTAGTTTATGTAAAACTTAGGTCTAATTTCCTATCTATATAAATCTTAGACCTGTTAGGTCTCGATCTAGTCTTAATTCTGTCAAAACTTTCCATCATGGTTGATGTAAGGCCTACTTATAGGCCATTTTTCCCGAATTTGTTACATCTGTAATTCCAGTTTTATTGACAGATATCTAATCTTATGGAAATTATTATCCAAATGCTATCTTCTTCATCTAGTCATGCCATTCTTTCTGTTGTTGGACTATGGTGATTTAGTCCATGAGACACATTCATTTATCATATATTATTATCCATGTCGTCATCTTTTAAACGTATAGTTAAAGATGCCGCCACGTAGGAATCCAAGGAGGAACCCAAACAATGCAGCACCAATACCACCACCTCCACCACCACCTGTACCTCTTCAAACTCCAAATCCTTTTGATGTCACTATGTTCCAGGCAGCTTTCACAGCAGCAGTTGCAGCTGTTATGTCTGCAATCAACGCTCCTGCCCCTAGTGGATCAGGAACAGGTGCACCACCCTCGAACCACGGCGAAAGCCATGGACACCCTCGGGAATGCACTTACAAAGATTTCACTAACGCCAAACCCCGCAGCTTCAACGGAACTGGGGGTGTAATGGTGTTGAGACAATGGATCGAGAAGATGGAATCTGTCTTCGAGATCTGCGCATGCCAAGAAGGCAGCAAGGTCAAGTTCGCAACTTGTACCTTCTCTGACCGAGCACTAACATGGTGGAACAGCCATGTTAGCTATCTAACTCTGGTGGTGGCTTATTCCATCAGCTAGGAAAAGTTGAAAGAAATGTTGATGAAGGGATACTGTCCTCGAGGCGAAGTACAAAAACTTGAGCAGGAGTTATGGGGTCTACAAATGGTTGGATCCGACATCACTATCTACACAAATAGGTTTTGTGATTTGGCAAACTTATGCCCCGACATGGTTGCTCTCCAGAGCAAAAAGATCGAGAGGTATATCTGGGGACTGTCACCCCAGATCCAGTCAAGTGTGATCGCTTCCAGGCCTATTACTTTTGATAGTGCCAAGGAACTAGCACAATCTCTTATCGATCACCGGAAACCTCAGAACATAACAATCCCTACCCCTGTACCACAAAAGTCCAACCCTGACCACGACAAGAAGTGGTGGAATAAGAGGAAAAGAGGGGCCTCACAAGGGTCCTCCAGGAAACAACAACTTGTGGCAATCAATGCTGCCACAGTTACTCCTGTTGCCCCTGCCAACCTCTTACCAGCAAGAGCATATGCTAGAACCCTCCCGAAGTGCACCAAGTGCAACTTCCATCACCTCGGACCTTGCAGGGAGATGCAGTGCTCTAACTGCAACAAGAAGGGACACACCGTCCGCTTCTGCAAAACTCCAACAGCTCAAGCTGCTCAGGTTCCTAACGCTGGTATGGGCCAAGCTTGTTACGGATGTGGCGAGGTGGGCCACTACAAGAGGAACTGCCCTAAAGAAGGGAGGGCTGGAGGAGTGGGAAGAGTTATGGCTCTAGGCCACGAGGAAGCAGTAGCTGATCCAACGATAGTTACTGGTACGTTCCTCCTTGATAACTCTTATGCTTGCATACTTTTCGATAGTGGAGCCGAGAAAAGTTTTGTAAGTCACAAATTTGCACATCTGCTTAAACAAAAACCATGTGCATTAGATAGTTCATTCACAGTAGAAATGGCTAACGGGAAAACAGAGAGTACAAACTGCATTTACGTAGGTTGTACCTTAACTTTAGATAGCCATACTTT